>NC_045141.1:9958105-10051391 GCF_008831285.2 Nymphaea colorata
AGAGTCATCAAGATGATGGTGCAAAAATAGAATCATTCTCTCAATATTTCAACATATTTGTTAAATGAGTTTAAAACTTGAGTTGGTCCAAATTTACTAGTCTATCTGTTCATGGCAAGGACAAGAAGGGTTATGTTAATGGTCATAGACATTTTCATCCTAAAATTGATCTAATTCATGGTGAATGAGATATTGCAAATCAACACATTGTGTCCTAGCTATCTAAATATGTAAAAACCATTATGCATTTGGCTTTCTTTTTATGAGCACTACTACTCAAGAATAAAGAGATAACATTCACGACATTTATTGAATTCAACAAAATTTAGCATGGATGCCAGTTATGCCAATAAACTTTTCAATTTAACAAGGGTGTTAAAGGTTTCAATGCCGATCTTCGGATCTCATATAATTTTTGGGATGAATCTTTTCAACATTGTCATATATCGATAAAAATACTCTTAACAATGCATAGAAGAAGATAACAAGTTCAAGCTTCTTGGTATCCTTGGTGATGATCATGATACTACTAGAATCCAATTCTTATGCCATTTTTTTCTCTTTCAAACCTTTTATTTGCCCATCAATGAGAAGAGAGACAATGAATAATGACTTGTTTTTGCTCCTATAGCCTTCCACTCTACCCAATTGTAACTAATACAATGTATTATGACCATTCTAACCATGAGAATAGTTGAAGTTGTCATCTTGTTGTCCTTTTAATTTCCATTGAACACAAGCAAGTCAATGAGAAAAAGTTTTCTTCATGCGGTCAAAGACAAACCACACAACCTTTTGCGATTTCTTTTATTTTTTTTTTATTTGTGGTTGTGGTATCAAAGCACTAACCTGATTTATTCTTGCAATGGTTGAACAACATGATTCTTTTTCAGTGTCACAAACCCAATTCTCATATCCTACAACACTAAATGTTGCTAACTTTGTAACTATCAAGTTGTCACATGAGAATTATTTCGTAATCATTTATTGACGAGAACAACCCAACTCTTGTTTAGTGCATCATCACCAATAGAGCACAAATATAAAATCTGGACTAAGTTGAGCAGAGGAAATTTGACTATCTTCTTCGTGGCTAGTTAACTGGCATATTATTAGGGGAAATTCTTGGATTTGTCATTGATCTTGAGACTTTCTTGGAGAAAAGTTTGCCCTTGATTCATAAGAGCAAAAATGTTTTCTCCTCTAAATACTTCGATCATTACAAAACAATTATTCTTTGACTAAATATATTGTAATATTTAAAGGTAGTTGTGATCAACTAGCTGCAATAGGAAAACTAGTTAGTGATAAGTCGATGGTTTTCAATTTACTCAATGGGCTTGGTTGAAGTTATAAGGCATTCATCACTTCAATGAAGGAACATCCCTATTCCATCATATAAATAGGTTGTGGCTTATCTCCAAAGTCAAGAAACATTCAAATCATACAAACTACCAAAATCAGATTAAGTCATCTACCACATCAAAATGTTGCATTTTATGGCCAACATTAAAATGATCAAAATTTCAAGAATAAACGTGTACAATCAGGTCAATTTTCTTCACAATGTTGTAACTTTATTCCTTATGGGCAGCAATCTTCATGACAAGATAGGCCACACCAAACAAACTAGTCCACTAATAAGCCAAACAACAATAATGAAAAAATTATTTGCCAAATATATTGTAAGTTAAGTAACTCTACTATTAAATGCTATCATAGGTTTAAAAATGCTTTTCATGCTGGTGACATTCCTCAAGTACTCTGCAGTTGATAATCAAGACCATCCCTAATTTTCAAACATAGGTACAGCCTTTCCAATAATTGATGATTTGGGTACCTAGCGCTTGTTTTTCTATATAATGGGAATGAACATATTATAGTTGGAGATGATAGTAGGTCGCTTATATCACATATTGGTCACACTAACTTACATTGTGAAATGGAACTATCCATGTTAATAATGTATTCCTAGTTCCAAGTATTAAGAAGAATCTGATGTTTGTTAGTCAACCTACCTATGACCAAAATCTGATTTTTAGGTTCTATGATGATAAAAGTGTCATAAAAGAAATAAAATTGGGAAAGGCGATGATGATTGGGAATGAAGCAGCAACCTATATGTCTTAAAGCCATATCTGCCATCTTACCAAGTTGCTTTCTTCTCCACAACACAATGTTCAGTGAGTCGATATTTGGGGAACCTTCACCTTGGCCATCCACACATAAACATAGGTTCATCTCTGCAAAAGCATGGTTTTGTTTCAGTTTTCAAAAACAGTAGTGAAACCTATTACATGATCTGAAAGTGCTATGGTGAAGTCATATATTCAGCTTAAGGTTATTTATATATGCACTATATATTGATAAGTATTACACCAGATTTGTTTGGATCTATCCTTTGAAGTGAAAGAGTTATTTTAGTGTTTTATGATTTTTGTCATAAACTAGTGAAAAATCAATTTGATAAAATCATCAGGATTTCTCGGTTAGATAGGGGCGGAAACTGTTTAACAAGTTCCAAACATATTTAAAACACATAAGCCAACATATCATGTCATGCTCATCAAACAAAAGCATAAAAAGCTTTGTTGAACTTTCTTTATCTTTGACTTATTTTGCGAATGCATCTCTAAAATATTGGGTGGAAGCTTTGAAAATAATAGTGTAGCTTCTAAATTGACTGTCCTCTTCAATTTTAAATATAGATATTACATATAAGTGACTTTTCAACAAAGATTTAGATTTTTCTTATCTTAGATTGTTTTGTTCAAGGTGTTATCCACATCTTAGAGACTATGCAAAGTAGAAGTTTGATTATAGATCGTTTTCCTATGTTTGTTTGGGACATAGTGAAATTCATAAAAGTTATCGCTGTCTTCGTTTACCAACAAGACATACATGTTATTTGTCATCATGTAATTTTTTGTATGAACAATGCTATCCTTTCATATGAAAATAGGTCCCTATGGCTGGCCAACAATTGGTCATTTGCTCTTTTCTGGATTGGGTCAGTGAAAAACTATCACATAGTGACTCACGGCCACCTGGGTCTTCTAGTCAATTTCCTTCAAAGATGTCAACAACACATGAGCAAGATCCAATAATTATGTTGACAAGCTATATCTGAGCATTTGGAGCGTTTGGATTTGCTTCCTACTAGTCAGCCATTTCAAGTTCATAAGCAACTAAAGATGATCCAAATTCTTCTAACGATATTCTTCTTGAAAAAGGGACTAAATTACACAATACATCCTCTTAAACTCACGCCTTTGCTGCTGGAATTGCATATGAACCAGGTTCACATACACATGTTCCATCCTCCAAATTCATGCAATGGTGACTACCTAAGGATGGTATATATAAACCAAATCCAAAATATTTTCTTAATGAAGTTGATATTTTTCATGAGCCCAAATTGACTAAGCAAGCTCTTTATGATCCAAGATGTTTTGAAGCTATGCAAGAAGAAATTGATGCCTTCAAACTAATGCATGGATTTAGTTCCTAAAACAGCCAACATGAACATTGTGTCCTGCAAATGGATCTTCAAGACTAAAATGAAAGTTGATGAAATAATAGAGAGACTAAAAGCTCACCTTCTTGCACCTGGCTTCACTCAAGTGCATCGAATTGATTTTTGGAATCTTTCTCTTCAATTATTAAACCACCTAGTATTAGAGTAATCTTACCGTTGGTGTTGAATTACAATTGGACCACTAAACAGTTGATATTCAAAATGCATTCTTACAAGGTACTCTTGATGAACCAGCTTTTGTGAAGCACCCACCTGAATTTCTAGGTCCAAATAAACCATCTCATGTGTGTCGACTTAATCGTGCTCTCTCTATGGATTGCGACAAACTTTATGGGCATGGTTTGGTAGGTTCACTAACTGTATATCTTCTAGACTTCTTGCCATAGGCTTCTTCTACAGTGTTGCAGAATCCTCGCTTTCCATTTGTCATCATGATGAAGGCAACACTTTTCTTCCACTCTAAGTAGATGATATTATAATTACAAGAAGTAATGCAAGTCATGCTTTCCCACGTTATAAATCAACTCGGTGCATAATTTTAGATGAAAGATCTCGGTACTTTGACCATTAATTTTTGGCAGTTCAAATGTCATAGTGGTTTTTTTTATATCAAGAGAGATATGCTTGTGAAATATTAGATAAAATTGGAATATCGTATGAACATTTTCAACTCTTATGGCAGGTAGATCACCACCATAGTCAAAAATATCGTCTGTGGGCAAAAACAGAGAGGTTTTTCTCGAATATAATATAGCAAATTAGAAAAAAAGGGAAGCATACAGTTTTTAAAAAAATTAAAAACATGAAAAAATAAAATAAATGAAAAACTTATAAGACAACATCAAAAAATAAGAGTATAAGCAACAAATAAAAATTGAAAAACGGAAACAATCAACATGACATTAAGATATGTAAAAAAAATGCCTAAAATGAAAAAATGTGGAAAAATGTCAAAAAAACACGTTTTTTGTGCTTTTTTTTTTACTTTGGCAATCTTTTTTCCAGAAAAACAGTGTTATTTGCCATTTTTTACTGACTTATTTTTCATGTTTTTAACGTGTTTTTTCGTGACTGTTTTTTATGGCTATGTTTACAATTACCACTTGATTCTCCAAGCCATTTCATGATATTAAATTATTTCAAAGTATCATTTGTAGTTATAATATTTGGCATTCACCAGGCCTGATTTACCTTTCAATGTCAATTATGTGTCTGATCAGCATTTGCATGCCCCTTCATAACATCATTTTCAATTGGCAAAATGAATCTTAAGATATATTAAGGGGTCACTTTATTATGGTCTTTATTCTCTCAAACATAGTCCAATAAATTTACATGCCCTTTCTGATTTAGATCGCGTTGGTTATGCCATATCTTGTAGGTTTACTACAGAATGTCGTCTCTGGAGATAATTATATATTTTGGAGCGCTAGCTAGGTGACAACCTACTATTCAAAATTCAATTCTGACACTGAATACAGACCTTTTCCCCTTCTGCCAGTGTAGAAATTACTTGAATATCATATATTCTTCGAGATCTTGGTTTATATTTATCTCAAGCACCAACTATTTTTTGTGATTATTATTAGCGCTATATATGGCCATTAATTTGGTATTTCACAACCAGGCTAAAGATATAGAGATTTATTACGGTTTTGTCTAGGAAAAAGTCGCTCAAGGACAATTAGTAACTAAATTTCAATCCTTCAAATTCTCAAGTGGCCGATATTCTTGTTAAGCCATTTACAGGTCTCGAACTTGGCTTATGGACTAAACCCACACCAAGTTTGAGGGCACGTATTACTAAAGATCCTAGTCTTTGAAGGGATTGACTCAATAGTTGGTGTGAGGCCTGGTAGGTGGCTAGTTCTAGTTTCAAATACACAGGGACACGGTATTACTGAGGATCTTAGTCTTTGACGGGGTTGACTCAACAGTTGGTGTGGGGCTTTGTAGGTAGATAGTTTTATATTCAAATACCTGGAGCGTCAACATTATGTGTTGCAAAAGGAGGGTCACTGATATGCAAGTTAAAGCATTGGCAGAGCAGCACTCTAAGACACCAAATTAGACCATGTATTTTGTGTGGACAAGAGGTTGGGTGGAAGCTTCAACTCTCCTTTAAGTGGTCAGATGAAATATTTTGCTCACCTGTATTATTGAGCTACAATTGCATTACTTTGAAGAGAACACAGTGACAGTCAACACTAATGTACATGAAATGGACACAATGAAAATGTGTGGTAATTGTCAATGGTTTTGGTGCACCTGTTCACAAGCTAACTGATGATTATGTACCATTACTCTAGCCATATTTGGTAACTGTTCCAATCAAGAGAATAGTTCTTGTCATATGATTCCCATTGAATAGGAGTTTCAAATCAATGAAAGAAAGTTTTCTTCGTGTGGTCAAAGACCCTTTGGCTGTGTCTTGTATTTTTTTCATTTGTTATTAGTTTTTAAGGCCAAAGGAGCATCTACTTTTCTTGCCCTTTTTGCTACTATAGATTTCAAGGACCTGAAAAAGGAGGCAACCGAAATTCCACCACACTTATAAAAGAAGCTCGGTCACACATGGGAGCATTTTTGGGATCTTCATGGACAACTCGGTAAACCAAGGCCCAACTTTCCATTTACTTTTTTTGTTTTTTTCGTGTCCATATAATCAATCTCACCAAAGCTTTGTAGAACATTGGTCTTTCTCATTTTATTACATCATTCGTCCAGTACTTTGGCCGGCATTTCATAATTGTCGCCAAAGAGCCTTCCTAAAACATGTTCCCTGTTTTTTTAGGGGCAGGCCGAACAGTTAAACCTCTGGATTTGAGTAGGACTAAACTAAATGTGCATCCAAATAATATATGACGCAAATAAAATTTTTTAATTTTTTCAATGTATTGTTTTTTTCAATTAGTTGAGGTGAAGTCATGGCCTAGGTGGCCCTCCCCCTCCCTCCGCCCCTGCCTGGACTGACCTAGCTGTTGGTGCTGCTCTTAGCTGTTGCTACTGCCGACTTTTTCTAAACATTAATTGTGAACTAAGCATGGACAACTAGTATGGTTTCATAAGAATTCTGCAATAACGTCAACCTTCTGTCTTATCCAAGACTTAGGAGTTTTTTGTGAATATATTGTAGAAGCATTATGACAAAATAGGACGTCAAACAAATGGTATAAAAATGCAGTAATAGGCGAAACCTGGTTATGTATGGCTTTGCACGAAAAATTTCGTATGCTAGTACGGTTAATGAAAAGAATGCTTCGGTTTGATAGGAAAAAAAAATTGTAAGGACAAAAAAAAGTGAAAAGACTTAAAAGGACTTTTTTCAATCATTTCAAAAGTGTTCCCTTTTTTCATTGACGGTAAGTACGCACACAACTCAAACCCAGTGACAGGCGCTGTGCTTCGTCAACGGACCCGTGACCCAAGCATTAATTTGCTGAGACTGCGATGCCCCGCTTCTATTTGAGAGCAAGCTCTCGCAAAACCTAATGCAACTTCGGCCAATGTCTCACTGCCAGTATATAAGTATTCTTAACACCCTACTTCCTAGAATGCTCGGGCAACTTGTTCCTGGACAAAAGTTACAAGTTGTTGGTCCAAAATTAAGACGAAGCAGCCATATTCGGAAATGAAACGAAAAATCAACTGACCCCTGTTACATATGCTTTACCAGTTTCGACTTGTTTAGATCCATGGAACAACAAAACCTTCACACCATGAATGGTGTCCCTTTCAAGATGCGAAAGTAATAACAAATTAGATCAAGTAACAAAAGATAAACAAGCGGGTAATGCATACTTTCTTAAACTTTTGATCTTCTAGAAGGTTTGAACCTCTGTAACCACCTGTAACAAATTGTTTGAGAACCGCCTTAAATGAAGAAATGTTTGTCATTTAGAAAATCTCTTAGAACTGTCACCATACATGTACAAAACATCTATTTAGATTTTAGTACTCAAACATGAATAGAATGTTGAAAAGCCTTCACAAGAAGTTAAGAACATCAAGAAGTGCTTATGCCAATACATGTACCCTTCCATTAAGGGCAACTACAAAATCGAACAAATGATGCTACAAATCATCTCGTCCTCCTCGATGTTGTCTTGTACCCTCAATTCCACCTGTGACGCTGCATTCACTGACATTCATCAGGATTCCCTGACATACTCTAAAGCTGGACATGGATCCAGATCTAAACGGAAGAACCAGAGGTGAAGCTGAGATTTGAATCTAGATATAGGGTCAATTTTGGATCTAGAGTTTGGTTTTTTTACTCAGATTATGATCTAGGACTTTGTTTTGGATCTAGGTTGGGATTTAGATCCGGACCAAAATATAGGGCTTAGTTGTGGATCTAAATTTGGGTTTTGGATGTAGATCAAGATCCAAGGATATGTTTTGGATCTAGAGTTGAGATTTGGGTCAAGATTTGGATCTGGGACTCAGGTTTGGATCTAAAGTGACATTGTGGGCTGGATCTACATCTGAATTTAGATCCAATTTGTAGATTGAGGTTGACTTGGGACTAAAGTCCATAATTAGATCAAAATGGGTCTCAAATCGACTTGACATTGAATTGGATGAGAAGTTGGCCAAAGGGAAATTGAAGCATTTGAAGTCAAAATTTGTAAAAAATTATTGTAAATTTGTTATAAATTGTTTGAAAAATTCTGAATGTCTTGAAATTTTTGGGGTGATTACAAGGGGTCATGAAAGCAATGGCCCTTATATGATGTATTCTAAGATGCTTGTTGCTTAAGAGAGTTTTAATCCAGTGTTATTGTAGCATTATAATGTCGGATACCTCTCTAATTTGTGCTTAATGCTTTCCTTCTGCATTTAACTCCTTTAAGATTGGTGCGTGTATATATTCTGGAGCTAATAACTTTTCCTTCTTTTGGTCATAGAAGTGATGGTTTATTTCAGTTGGTCCATTTTGACGTTGAGGGCTAGCTCTTATTACTTTAATTTGGGGTATCAACACATTGTTATTTCCTAAAACACAGTGATGAGGTCAAAATTGTTCCATAATTTCTTTTCATAATCATATTTTACTCATGTTATCGTTCAAATGAGTAAGTTTAATTCAAATAATTGTGATGAATTTGCTGAAAATGTTATGGACACTTTTATGGCTGCTCATTCGATTTTACCACAAATACTTGCACTGAAATGTGTCAATAGAATGATGTTGCAAAGTGCAAACACAGCCACTTATTAATGTTTCTTATGTTTGCCAACATTTTTTCAGTGTTAGGCTCAAGGTTTCTGAACTATTTGCTGCAGAAACAAAAGCTTTCCTAGTTCTTATCTTCAAGGCAAAGCACTTTTAGAAACATTTTGTGTCAAATTTATAATTATTTTTCAGCTCCATATTTGTGGCAAGAAGTATTTTGTTTATTTACAAAGTCACTGACATGATAACCCTTGAGCATTATGTTGTTAAGTGTGCAACCACAACAAGCATCAACATGCAACAAGAAGGTAAACATTTAGTAACGCACCGTTTTCGTTGCGAAAGATTTATGGCAACGGAGATGCTGCGTGACAACCACTGTTACTAAAAGTCCCGTAACTGATTGTATTAGTAACTAAAATATGCTTTGTTATTGTCTCGGTATTAGCAAATCTTTTGTTATTAATAATGTACAGTAACAAAATGATGTGTTGCAATTCTCAGTCACACCTGCGAGGTTTGTGTTTTTAATAACAAAAAAAATTGTTACAAATCATTGAGAGAATTAGTATCAAAGTGGTGTGTTACTAATTTTGTTTTTAGTAACAAAAAATTGCTGTACAGATTGGTGAGAGAATTAGAAATGAAATTATGTCTTACTAACTTTCAAGTTTCTCTTTTTTAACCCACGGCTCCTTGAATTGGTGCCATCCTATTACATTTATAATCCTATAACCAAAAAATAGATATTTACAGCAAAAGAATCAAAATTAACCCACTAGGGATGGCACCTATACCTAGACCACAAATTGTACTGAGTACTACACAATTTGAAGATCATCGTACCTTCATGTTGAGTATCATTTCTCCAGCTCTAAATATACCATATGACTGTGTAGAAGTAATACCAAGCTAGTGATCAAATTTTCTTTTTAAATTTCCTCTTATACCACCATATGAGGTGTTGTTTAATGCCTCTCCATGCTAGAAGCTTTTGACCAAGTTTAGAAGCCACTGAACTCCACAAAAGGCTTGACTTTTACACATTTGAAGAATAGATGCACTTCATTTTCCTCTTTACACTTGCAACAATCAAAACATGAAGCACTTCATTTTCCTTTCTTAGTCCACAGCTTTTCTCTCAACTTCTGCTTGGAAGCACAATAACAGACCCTCTCCCAAACTGTTTTCCTTGATGACACTGATCAGGTTTGGTATGCTAATATAAACTGTCCAGATTGACCCTCGACAGGTGATGGCTCTTTCACTTCCGGCTTGACATTTTCTACAAGATTAATCAAACTTCTGTTTCGAGTGAGCATCTGCCTTACCATCATTTGCAACTGCGTGACATCATTGTGAGGGAATGGCATCAAGTTGATAATCTCAAATCAGAGATCCTGCTCAACTGTCCATCCATACCAGAGCTCTATTTCCATCCTTAACACACCAAGTATATGATCACATCTCTTATTTGCTTCCAAGCTGAAACAATACATTCCACTGAGCTGAGCATCAGCAAATGAATTAGCATGTCTATTAGATTTCAGGCAAGCCGTCAAAATCTACAGTGATTAAAGAAGCATGCCAAATTAAGGATATGATACAAGTAACTAAGTAAAACAAAATCTTAGAGTAAGTATTTCAACCAAGTAAGCTCACAACATATTGTTGAAATGGACCAATATCCAGCTCGATTGAAGATTCAAAAATCATGGTTTTTCTCAGCTCTCCAAGACAATATATTTTATCGATCATGGTGCAGAACTGAATAGTCCATCAATGAGTGATTGGCCATGTTGTTCAATCTGAGCCACAAAAACTAATAAGCTGCAACGATCTTGAGCATGATTACATAAGTATACCATCGCCTGGATTATATATACGTGAGATACCAAATCAGCTGAAAGTTTATTTCCATGGAGGCTTTTGTATTTGCTTCCATCATGCAGTTTACAACCATCATCATTGGTAAGCTTAGAAGTGGCTTTATAAGAAAGGGAATCACTTAATGAGAAAATATATACTAATCTTTAAAGGAAAAATGCAAACAAAGCAAGTCTACCCATTAATAAAAAACCATCATGATCTTTCGGGATCTGGGAAGCAAAGAGAAGTAATTCCATGGCATATTCAACCAAGTGCTCAAGCATGGATGCAAATATCATTGGACAATCAAAAGGCAGAGGCAATCAAAATCCACCAACAGTGTCCACCAGCCATACAATCATTAGCCTATAATAAGTTAGTCCTTTGCTGAATAAGTGTGCCATCCTGTGAAAAGTAATGAAAACAAGAAAACGTTAGAGCAGCACTAGGGCAATACTATTCGTATGAAAACAAACAAACAAACAAATGAATATAGATAGAAGGATAACTGATGGAGGATATCAAACTAAACAACAAATCCTTCTTAATGTTTTCATTTTTTCACATATTACAATGCCCTCTAGCACTAATAATAACAACCATTTCAAGGGGTATCGGTGTAACATACAGGATTTATGTTTGCATCTTCAAAATTTATTTTGGTCTTTGGAGTGCTTCAGAAAAATGTGGTTTTATTTTGAAATGAGAGAGAAATGGACTCACCCGTCGGTACGAGGTCCGGCCGTTTCCAACGCCTTTATTTGGGATAACCCAACCAAGAACTAGCCTCTTGCTTTACACATTCCGATATTTGAAATGTCATCCTAAATCCTCACATGCATGTGTGCTCAAGTCTAAATAAAATATATTGAGACAAATTTTGAAATGATTAAATATGGTTTGATTTTAGAAAAAAACAATTTGAAAATCGAAAATGACATGCTCAATGCAAATTAACATGTACATCAAGCGTGTTTAGGTGTTTACCGGGTTAGACATGCCTCAACTTCAAAATTATAAAAAAAAAATAACTCACCCCGAATCCTCACTTTGTAATACATATCCACATACAATCAATCCATCAAAATAAAGAATTAGATAGAGAAATGAAAAAATGATATACGATGAGAGAGCAAGAATAGGTAGAGAATAATTAAAAGAGATTAAGAAATACATAGAGAGAAATCAAGATAAAAGAGGGAGAGAAAAAGAGAGATATTTGAAAGAGAAAGAAATAAATGAGAGAGAAATAAGAAGAGGTATAAAATAAAAAGGAGAAATAAAGATGAGAAATTAAAATGAGAGAAATATAAGTTAAAATAGTCGAAGAAAGTTAAGAATGAGAGAAATAAACATTACAATGAAAATAATAGGAGTAAAGAATGAGAGAAAAACAAGTTAAAATGAAAGATAGAAAAGTTAAAATAAAAAAAAAAACAAGTTTAAGAGAGATAAATGAGTTAAAAGAAATGAAGAAGCTAGGTAAAATGATAAAAAGATAAGTTAAAAGAAGAACGAAAATGATCTTGAGGAAAATGTTTGCCTTGGTCATGCCCTCCGAAGTTTTAAGGAAAATCCTTAGCTCTGGAGAGACATTAGATCTTCAATGGATTGTTATAAAGAAAAGAGACAAGAAAATGATAGAAAGAAAACTTATAAATACCTTAAAAAAGGATTGATGTAGAGGCGGCTCCTTAGCTCCTTCAGGCAAAGAGAAATATTTTGATAGTGGCATGAATGGGTTGAAGATGCTCCTCAAGAGTCCATCACAAGCTCCGTTATGGTTTTCTCTTGTTGGAAATGAAGGTTTGGAGTTGAGCATTAGGTAGGAGAGAGAGCAAAACAAGAAAAATTGAACAAGAAGAAGAATAGAAAAAAGAATAAATATAGAAGAGGAGAGAGAGAATTCAAAGACTTGAAAAGATGATGTATTTTCCATGTTAAATAATAGAAATGAGGAGGTATTTATAGATGAAGAAGAGTCAAGGGCATTGTGGTCTTTTTTAAAAATGAAATTAACTATTAATTGGTCATTATTTGGTTCAAATAGTTTAAAAACACTAAGAGGGTCAAATTTGTCCAAAAATATGTTGACTGAGGGGTTGACCGCAGTAGCGGGCAGTTTGCCCAGCCAAGGCCTGACCACCCACTAGCAAGCCTAGACAATAGCAGGCCAGCCACAGGCCTATTTTGGCATGTGCTAGCTGACTGTTGGCCTAGCCTGGCCTATGCTGGCCAGCCGCAGGCCCATCCAAGTTGGGGCCAGGCCGCACCAGGCCTGGTCCTGGCTACGCCTGGCCGACCGGTGCTGGGTTAGGGCCAGGGCAGGCCAAGCCAGGCCACGCCAGGCCAGGGCTAGGGCAGGGCCAGGCCTGCCCGAGCCTGGATTGTCCAGACTAGGTTCGGTCAGCCTGATGCGTTGGCTGTGGGTCCCAGAAAGGACATTCAATGATATTTTTTGAAAATCAATGGTATTTTGGGAATCTTAAACTAGAAATGGTCGGTATTTAGAAAATGATCATAATGTCCCAATAATTGGACTAGAAATGACCGCGACTTATATTCGGATCTGAAAATGGATCTAACCCTCAGATTTGGGGCAGGATCTGTATCAAAAGCTTCCAATGGATCAAAAATAATATATTTAGATTTGGATCTCAAATTTTGATCCAAAAATCATATTTGGTTCTGAATCTTAGATTTAGATATGGACTAAGGTATATGTGAAATTGAATCTAAATTTGGATCTAGATCAAGAATTTGGAACTGAATAAGGATATGGATCTAGACTTTGGATCTTAGGTTCAGATCGGGTCTGAATTGATATGTAGGCACAATTTGGGATCAAATGAGTCTAGAATTGAGATTTGGATCAGAGTCTAGACCTAAAGTTTTGTTGTGGATCCAGTTTTAGAATTTAGATTTGGATATGGATCCATTTTGTATGTGGTTTGAATCCAGGGATCTATTTTGGATCTCAGCCTAGTATTTGGATCTAGGTTTAGATCTAGGGCTTGTTTTGAAACCTTCTGCGTGTGAAACTGAGAGATAGGGAGAGAGAGAAAGAGTTTCTCTGCGGAGAAAATTCTCCATGGCCACGCAACTGCCGCAAACCAAAAAACAAAGGAAGCAAAGGAAAACGCAACACAGAGAGAGTGTGTGTGCTCACACCTGGTATTGATGAACGACACCAGATTCAGCCAGAGAGAGAAGTCGAAAACGAATGATTCCAGCTGATTTCAGCGCCAAAGTCAAGTAAATACAGTGGAGTATGCGACGGAAGGTTCGCCAATGCCGCAAATCAAGTAACGCTGATAAAAGATCCATGCTTGCGGGCATCGCAAAAACAACAGAGGAATTACTGGAACACGCAAGCAAAAAAATTGGAAAGAGTAGCCCCAGTCATAGTCTCCTAACTATTTGCCTATGATGGAGCACCCTAGATGGATAACAGTCGGCTGAAAAACAAAAAAAGGGTCGTCGGAAAATCCGTAGATCTCTCTGTTTCTCCCGGGGAAGGAGCACGAAAATGGGTATATATAGTCCCCGTCAGCAACGAAAGCTCCATTTCGTGATGAGTAACCGGAGCTTCGTTAACAGACAGTTTTCGTTGCAATCCGTGTACCTTAACGAAAGGTTTTGTAAGTAAAGCTGCATAACAAAAGATGCTGCAACAAGAGTGTATTTCGTTGCTGATATAAGCCATCTACAACGAAGTTGTTCTTTAGTTACTAATGCCAACAAACAATAACGATTTCCTATCTTGCGTTGCTAAAGATAATGTTTCTTGTTTTGATCGACAAAATATGAATTGTTTGGATGTGATAACACAAGCATAAGAAAAACCATTTTCGAGCACGGATCAACAAATGTCAATTATCCATATAAGATATTATATAGACAACCATATGAATCACAATCATATCTTTTACCATAAAGAATGAATACTATCATTGAACAACTTTCTACAAAAATATAAAATTATGTTATGTTTAAATTCTAACGAGTTTATAAATAATCAACCAAAACACTCATTTCAAGCGCCAAGTTAAGAAAGACCACAGGCATGTGAGTCGTCTACTTGTCTTCTAACATATCAAGAGCTCTTATACACAACTTTTTTTATTTTTCTTGAAGCATACATTACTGGCAATACCCTAGCACAAACCCCTATTTGGTAGCTGATAGAGCGTTCTACATCCATCAAGACATTCTTAGAAATGACAATATTCAACAATAGAATAATTTTCATCATGCCACGATCTACCCTTCTTAGACCTGCCAACCTTTTGGGAGCTCAATATTGAAAGCTCTTAAGCTATTGAAGAATGAAGTTTTGGGATATGAATTAGACTCAACATTTAGCAAGTGAGTAGTATTTAAGTTCGGTTGAGACCCATCCAAGTCAGAGATAGATTCACCGTTCTCATTTATAGACATATTATTGTGTATATCTCTACTATCATTATGGCATTAGAGACTTTAAATATATTAAGAAAATTTTTATAGCGTTTCTGTTTTTAGCACTCTTGTGTTTTCATCTATTTAGATAATGTTGTAAGACATTGCATAATCATATAATGCACAATTTAATTTACAACATAGTTGGATCTAAAAAATGTGAATCAGATTACCTAGACAAAGTCAACACATTGGAATCAACATAGATACGTTTCCTAAGGAGGCCCTCACCAAACTTACTTGTATCCATTTCTCATACGATATTGTTAGACTTAGCTTCTCGTGCTTCAAACTATTCTTAGTTCTCTCCTTTGTAAAAGCTGGTCAACATTTTTCTCTTTTCAATGGTTGAATAAGTCTTGATCTTTAACCCTCTCTTTCAGTTTATTCTAGGTGTTTGCACTTCTCTCAATATACGTTGAACTAAATAGTAAACTTGGCCATCATTCCAAAACATGTTCTCAACCATTAGTGTTGGTAGGTAAGCAATAGAAACAATAATCCACCAAATAGTTCTCATCTTTCTTGAATAATATGATATCTTTCATAACAACATATGTAGGGGTAAACATGAACCGAGTCGAGCCCGAGCTTAGTTGGTTTGAACTCGGGTCAACTTCTATTTGCATAGCTTGAGCTTGGCTCGAGTGCCAATCGAGTTATACAATGTTAACTCGAGCTCGGCTCTATCAAACATGTCAGAGCTCGAGCTCAAGTTCATTTAACTCGTTTACAAGCGTTTTGTACTAAGGCTTACGACAACCTTTTATGGATATAACTAGTCCTCTGTACTAGTTTGGGGAACAGCTCCTAAGCTACATAGGAATGATATAAGTGTTGTTACCTCTTTGAATTTCTTAATCTCATGCCATTTTCAACTCTGAATGCATATCTCAATTGGAACCGAGTTACGTACGCCACCCCAGCATATGCAATGAGTGTTCGCTGCGGGTGGACCCTACTACATATATGTGAAGTTCTAGTGTTGAACTTAGTGAATGTGTTAACACCCTAAATTTTTCCACATCAAAATTGAAGTGATATCAAAATTTTACAAAAGAAACTGTGAAAAATTGCAATTTCAAAGCCTCATATCAAAATTTTACAAAAGAAACTGTGAAAAATTGCAATTTCAAAGCCAATTTTGAATCTAAACACAATTTAGATTCAAATCATGAATTTGACTCGTGACACGAATCCCAAAGTAGGATTACGAGTCTAAACTAGATCTAAATTATGATTTGGAATCCAAATCGAATTACAAATGTCATTTGAAATTCATATCAAATTGAAAATTTTAAATTTTGATTCAAATCCAAGAATTGGATCTAATTCGGTCTTGAATGCTATGTGGGACCCACCCAGCTCGTGTGGTCAGAAGCCCACCCAAGAGGTCACGCACCCCCCCTCTTTTCAAAAATATCTTTCCTCAATTAAATAAAAAAAATCATTTTCAAAAGAAAATGAATAAGGGTTCATAGTAAAAGAGTGACAATTAATCTCTCTCTCTCCCTTAGTTAAAGAAAAATCAAATCCCAAAGAAGCAATAAGTGTTAGAATTAACCTCACCTAACCTACTTAATCAAAGTCGGTTTGACCCGGGTGCACCCAAATGTGGTACCAATTTCAGCTAGCCTCAGTCAACATGGGCTTAGCTCAGCCAAAAGGGTTGGTATGTCCTGCATCCCAATCGGTGGATGAAAATAGATTTTAACGGAATCAAATCCACTTTAACTAAAGTTAGTCAATGTATAATTTAGATCAATTAAGAGCTTTCTAAGCTCAAATTCATCAAAATAGCTCAAACAAAGTCAAACTACTCGCAAATGAACTTTGACTTTGGTTAATTGATCGAAATTGACCATTTTGAATAATTTTGCTCTTTTATGAGCAAATTGAGACTATAGAACCTAAATTAGGATTTTATGAAAGGCAGATATATATTTGGATTTGCCAAATGCATAAATCAAATACCAAATTAAAATTCAATATTTCATACCAAAGTTTGATTCAATTGAAATCCATCTTCAATCAAGTTATAGATGAAAATACTATTTTCGAACCAAATTTGATAGAATTTTCAAATTTTATTCAAATTTTAATTGAATTGTCATAATTCAATAACATTTAGAGTTTAAAAACTAGGTTTTAAGCTAACAAGCTCAATTTCAAATCAAGAAAAAAATAAATAGAGTAAAATAAGGCAAAACCCAGCACAAGGGCATTTTTATCCAAAATTTTAGTCAAAATTGGTCAGCCAGGTCAGAACCAAGGTTGACCACGCCTAGCCCAGCCTACCTAGCTCGTGTAAATGGGCTAAGAATGATCAATTAGCGTCATTAAACACTATTTAACTCATTTTACAAGTTCTCAAGGTCTTAAGTGAGTTCCCAATGTGAGTTAAGAAGGTGGTTTAACTCACTTCCTCCTCTATATAAGCCTCCCCTTGGCCACCAAGGGGGATGACGAAATTTTGATGTTTTCATCAAATTGCTGCAGCTCAGGAGCTAGAAGGGAGAAGCCAATGAGGAGAAAGAAGATTCATCCAAGCCTTCTTCCACCCTCTCTCTCATTTTCTTTCTTCATTTCCCTTATTCTCTCTATCGAGTTTGCTAAGTTAGGGTGCTTAAATGAACCCTTACTTAGAATTTTCGTGGAGAGAAGCTTTCTCTTCCCCACTACAAATTCCAGCAAGTCGTTCTTCTTCTTCTTGCTTTGCTAAGCTCAAATCCAAGCTTGGATTTTTGCTTTGGATTGCTTGATTTAGAAAACAAGTAAAGAAGAAATCAAGCATCAAGACCGACCACAAGGTAGGCGATTTTAACTCATTTATGTTGGTTCATTTTAATTTCAGCAATTCGTAGGAGGGGTTTATTTTCATTTATTTTATAGCTGATAATGATGTCCAGTTAGGGGAAACCTACGATTAAATGTACATGTTAATGCATAATGCATGCATGAGTTAGTTTTCTAAAAGATGAACCCATGAATCAAACTTTGACAGGGGCCCCAAGGCCACACCCTTTTCAAAACAACCAGCTTAAAACCATTTTGAACTCTCTGCCATGAGAGAATTTCATGATGAGAAAGCGATTTTGCTGCAACATATATGACGAAAAAGCCTATTAAGGATGAATGCATTCTCATGAATGTGATCCATCTTTGCATGGCGAACGTTCATCTCTTTCTATTTAAAGTTATTTTGTTTCATGATTTTTCAATTGATCAAGAGTGGTAGGGGAGATTAGAAACAAGTTTTCAATCTTCCTACGTAAAAGAACCCAACCATGAATCATCATGATTCATGAGTTATGCGATCCCTGATTAAATTTTATTTTAAAGAGTAGGATACGTATATATATATATATATATATATATATATATATATATATATATATATATATATATATATATATATATATATATATATATATATATATATATATATATATATATATATATATATATATATATATATATATATATATATATATATACATGTGCAATCTCTTGTTAAAAATACTTTTTCTCTTTTAAAATCATGTTGGAACATGTTTCCAAACTGGTTTTTAAGAAAGGGGATCATTTTGTTTATTTTCGTAGTACAAAGCTGAAATCATTTCATTTCATCTTAAATTTTCTTTTATTTTCAGCAATTCATACGCAAAGTGTATGCAAGTTGCTGAATCAGACCATGCTTTATAGGAATTAGCTTAATAGTGTCAAAGTTTACAGATTTGAAATGCCAATTTCAGCCATAAAGTGGCAAGACTTTGAGGAACAATAATAAAAAAAAAACCTAAACTTATCCAATTGGCATCTTAAAATACTTTTTATGGATTGTTGCTCTCATTCATAAGTTTTCAGATTTGCATGAGACTAATCCATCTCCTCAAATGCTGAAAATTTTCATTTTCGTTTCTCCAAAAAGGAGAACAACTATCCTAAAATTGTCCAAAGAAGTTGACGATTCCATTGGTATGAATTCTTAAATTTGAATAGGCCTGAAAGACATATTGTTTCTATCTAAGAAACAAGCTCTCTATTGGAATCAATGTCCACAATTTTCAGCTATCTAAATCAATACAAGATCTGATTTTTTTCTAGCTATTTTGAAACAAAAGTGGATGTCATCCATGTCTCCCATCTATTTCAAAAATTGATTTTGGCATCATTTATATATTTTTCATCATTTTGACAATTTTGTGTTAAGTCTCAAGCTTATGGACTGCATCTCTAATTCATGTGCTTAATAATATAATAATCACATTTAGAGAAAGTCCTACATTTTAATTAAAATGAGTCTTTGTGTGTAAATTGTATGACATGTAATTACAATGAATGAACTTTGAGAGATTATGAGAGAGTGAAAAATGAATGTTTCATATGAATGAATTTTGAGAGATTATGAGAGAGAGAAGGATGATTGTCTCATGTAGTTTCCCTTCTTATTTCATGCATTCACTTTCACCCAAAGTGAATAGCACCACATGCACATTCTTAAGAAATTAAGTGATTCAAATTTGAGTTGCAAAAAGTGATCAAGTCATATTGCAACAAGAATGTGTAAACTTCACTTTACTTAAAAAAAAATGCAAACAATGCATTCACAATCTTGACCAAAATATGTTTGGAAAACAACACATTTTCTAACAATTTGGAACTTATGTTCCAACAAAAGAATGAACTCTACCCAGTCAAATCATACGATTTGGCAAAAGAAGAATTCAAAATCAATTTTGTTTGCTAGAAACTTAGCTATTTTTCCAAAAGTTGATCATAAGATAATCACAATTTCAACTCATGAATCATCTTGAGTTCACAACAAAGAACTCAATTTTAATCTTCAAAATTCTCAAGAATTATGGATTTCAAATCAAATGGCACCAAAACAAAAGTTTTTAATCAACTTGAAAACACTTCAATCTTCAAATTCATTTTCAAAACAAGTTCAAACCACTTATTCAAAATGAATTTTGGTTCTTGAATCCAAAACTTCAATGCACAAGCATATAGGATTTTCATCAATAACTCGTACATGATCTAAATGATCCTTAGTCTTTGGTCCAATTACCCCTGTTAAAAGCGGCAGGAACGGTTAGACCTCGTACCAACTGGCGGATCCCTTTTTCTTAAAAATTTTTCCTCAAAACCCCAATTTTGAAAAAATTTTGCTTATTCACATTTTGATGCCCTTTGAGAAAGGGGTGGGGTGCAAACAGAATGAAAATGTATATGTCCATATTTAATTAAATGTTCTTATAAGGTGAATCATACTACATATATGTAAAGTTTCAGTAATGACCTTTGTGCAAAAAAAAAAATATATGCATATTTACTTGAATGCTCGTGCATTGCACAGATGCAGCATCTGTACTTAACTTGTGTTCCTTCACATCGCATGCATTATTTCATGCAAAGGAAGGAAGATGGTCAAGAAAAAAAAATAAGAGAGAGAGGTTCCTACTAAAGGAATGTAGGAGAGTGGAGGTTGTCGATGAAGAAAGCTTGGCCTTGAAGCAAAAATGGACGATGATCATAATGATGTCACTATGATTTTTTGTTCATGGACCTTAAGGGCCCGTTTGATGGGCTGGAAATCTACTATAGAATAGGAAAAGAATTTCAAATTTTTAAAATTTTTTCAGCCCAGCAAACGTGGAAAAAAATTTATGACCATTGAGGCCGATTCCGAAATTTTTTTTCCGGTGACATATTTTCACTGCGAGAGGTGGAAATATGTTTCCGGTTTTTTTTTTACCCATTAGAGCATAAACTCATCATGCTTCAGGCTCCACTCGTCTTCCTCTTCGACGCTTCTTCCTCCACTGCTGCCTCACTGGAGGAAGAGATTGAAGCGGCATTCTTGTCTGTCTGACGAAGGTTTTCGTTCCTCTCTGAAAATCCTCCATCTCTTATTTTCTAGTTCTCTTATGTGGTCCCTCCTTATAATTTTTGATTTGATCTTTCGATTGTATCCCAGAGGATGGTGAGAAAAAGAGGCATCGATCGAGAGACAAGCAGACGAAGTGGAACAAGAAGGATGGCAAGAAGAGGAGGCACAAATCATCCTGTCGATCTTCTAGAGACGATGATAAGAGTTCGCATCCTTCCATTTTGTTTTACCTTGCTTTTTTCGTTCCTTTTTCCGTATTGATATGGTGTTCACTATACCCTATGAAAGAAAGTTTACATTTATGTAAGTTTCTTCTATAGGTTTGTCCCATTGAGATGATGTAGTTTGAAACAACTAGACAGCCAATGAAGTTCGTTTTGTTTGCAAATTCTGCTCCTGTATTAATTTCTATTTTGTCTTCATTTGCTTTTGTTGCATGAATGTTTCTTCCTCTAATGTGGAACCAAATATTCCTATTATTTTTGCCTTTTGTTTCACTTAACCAATTTAATTCAACGAGTCAACTTGTATGAACGTCACATGGATCCTTCTTTGAATGATGACAGTGTTGATGCTGAAACGAATGGGGATTGAAATTTGCTAAAACTTTGCTCTGTGATTAGATGGAAACCATATTTCTACTACTTTATTGCTTAGTCATATGTGAGTCTTTTAATTCAATTAGCTATTCTACTGAGTGGACAAGACAAGCGAGAGGAGCCACTATTTTTTGCACCTGCACCTGCACCTTGCGACATAGCATAAGGCAAATTCCTCTGCTTTAGTTTGCTGTAGCTGGTTGCTTTTTCTTTATGGAGTGCATCTTCACAACCCAGAAATTTCCATCCCAAATCAAATTTCGAAATTTAAACCATGATCAGAACATTCCCATCACAGGAGTTCTTTCATGATGTTGATAGTTGAATAGTGTTTTGCATTGTGCGACCATACCAACACTAAAAGAGCACAGGACCTTGATAAACATTGAAATTAACCCATGAAAGAAAGAACCACCAGAGACAGATCTGTGAGACAGAAAGTGTTCATGTCTTTATAGACGATCATCAGGTTATTGAATGTATGACGATTCATGCATATATAGGTACATTACTAATATGCATTGAAAAGATAGAAAGGAAGATAAATACCTGATGATGTGTCTAAGCAGTATCTTGCAGTTGGTATGGATCTCTTGAACACAAGAAAGTGCTTTCAAGAAATTCTCTATAAAATTTTCCTCCCTTAATGCAATTATCTATGGTTGAATTGATGACCTAAATTTGCAGTGTTTTCTTTTGTGCTTGGATTCATCGTCTAGAAATACGTTGTTTATTATCAAACTAAGAAAAATATTTTTGGAAATTTATTTCACAGTCATCACACACACATCAAAATGAGAAAAGAAAAGATTTTTCTCATTCCTTTATTCCAAGAAACTTATTTCCAGAAATATTTTTCCAATTTCAGGCCTCCAATCCATCAAATGGCCCCTAAATGACAAAGACAATGACTTATGCAAGGCTTTTTGCCGATGGTTGGATATTCAAAGAAATCAAATGAGTACTTCTTGAGGAAGTGAAGGTGAAGGTGATGGCAGAGCTGAAAAAGGAAGAAAATGTCAACATAACAGGTAACGAATGCATCCCAGTTCATGTGGTAGATAATGTTACAGACGAAATAATGAGTGCATCTCTATAATGTTACGATATAACGGGTGTGAGATAGTTTGCTTGAGATAATGAAATCATGGCATAATGAATGCGTGAGATAACGACTTCAAGGAATAAGTTTATGCATCCTAGTTTATCTCATTATTTTGTAATCATTTCTCTCATTATTGATCAATGGAACGAGAGAAGACACATGTACAAAGTAGACGATAAATAAACAAAGACGAGATACTGCAATCACGTAATGAAAGGAATAGTTATGAAGTAAAGAAATAACAATGTGTCTACCAAGAAAGCCAAGAATGGTAACAAGAAAAAGAGATAACAATGTTTCTACATGGGATAGTGTTAACTAAATGGCATGAGATAAGGTTCGTTATTTATCGACAGACTTTATGGTGAGATAATATTGAATGTTATTTGTTGGAATGTATTTATACTTGAAATAAATAATTTGTGAGATAATGTTAAAATGTTATTTGATTGATGGACTTTATGCATTGCAGATGACACAATATATGAAATATCTACATCATCGGATGGTGACGAACAAGTGATTGAGTCCCTCTGTGAAGAAATGAAGTATCCCAAAGAATGTACTCTTTTTGTAGGAATGGAGTTCGAGATGGAGGATCCAGAAGAATGTGGTCCTATTGTAGGATTGGATTTTCCTACCATAGGAATAGAGTTTGAGACAGAGAATCCAAAAGAATGTGCTCTTGTTGTAGGAATGGAGTTTGATACAGAAGATGCAACATATAGTTTCTATAATTGTTATGTTTTTCGAAACGGGTTCAGTGTAAGGAAGGGTAGGATGGAGAGAAACGCAAAGGGAGTGGTTGCGCGAAGATCATATGTTTATTTGAAACAACGATGGAAGAGATCAGTATCATGTGTAACCAAGCACAGGATTGATACAAGATGCGGTTGTGCTACCAATGTGGAGCTAGGAAGGTGTCTGAATGAAAAATATTATGTTTGCGTAGTAATGACTGAACACAATCATCATTGGCACCTTCTCGCATGAGCCGCATGTTGAGGTCACATCACATATTTGTCATCATCACATGCTGAAATAAGTGAATTGGCTAATGGAGCGGGTATGCCGCCAAGGAAGGCATATGACCTGTTTGTAAAGTACAAGATGGTCGTGAGAATGTTCTATTCACACACATGGATCATAAAAACCACTTGAGGTGAAAGAAGACAAAATAGATGAAAGGAGAAGAAATTATGGCATCGATTGAATCCATTCAGAAAAGATTAAGCTAAGACCTAGGTTTTTCTAGCGCCATTTAGATGGACGAGGATGATTATGTTACAATTATCTTATGAGTAGATTCAAGGTCTAAGTTAGATTATGGATGCTTTAGCGATGTACTTATTTTTGACACAATTGTAAAGGTTAATACCCATTGATGCCCTTTGCTCAATTTGTCAGGGTGAACCATCACTCAAAAAGTTGCATTTTTAGTGGTGCATTTTGCTTTGATCAAACTACTAAGACATTTTGTGGTTGTTCAAAGTATTCACCAAGGCCATGAACGAGAAGTACCCCAAAGTTGTACTGATGGATGGTGACAGTACAATAGCAGCTGTAGTGTCCCTCATATGGCTAGATGCACATCATCATTTGTGTTTGTGGCATATATTTCAAAATGCAACAAAGAACAAGTCACTCCCCTTTCGCCACCTACTCCTACTGGAATCCAGTCTCCTTTCCTTCCTCTGTCTCTGCAGTCTGTCCCTTCATTTCCGCTACCTCCTTCTACTCAAGTCACTTTTGTCCTGCATTGTTTGCCAACTTGTACCATCATTTCCGCCACCTCCTCCTGCTCAAGTTCCTTCTCCCCTAGATTGCCCAACTCTGTGGCCTATCCCTTCGTGTCTGCCACCTCCTTCTATTCAAATTCCTTCTCCCCTCCATTGTCTTTCCCCAGGGCATGTCCCTTCATTTTCGCCACCTCCTCCTCATTTTCTTTCACGACATACTTCTCCTTCTCCATGACCTGCTTCACCTCATGTGACATACGCTTTGCTGCAACGGTAGCTTCATCCTCTTTCAGTTCTGCCAAAACATTGTACTCACCTGTCACTTTTTTCAAGTTCTTCATATTTTGTCCAATGTATAGGTCAACTTCACCCCATTTGACATCGAACAATGGATGTTCAGTGTCATATTCTTTTGTATCCATTAAAGTAGACGTCATTGATCTACAAGAAGCAAAAAAACTGATACAAGATAGTGAAATAACAAAGCTATATAGAGCTTGAGATAAATGAACGATTATAAAACATTGAAACAACATGTGTATATACTACATATGAGAAATAGAATGATATGAGATCATGTTGTTCTTTCATTGTCTCCCCTTTTTCTGTTTCTCTTCTACAGTATGTGCATGAGATGTTATTTCATTATTTCACCTCCTTCTGTTTCTCTTCTACAATGTATGAACTAACAAAGCGTGAGACCAACCTAGAAATAAAAGACTATATCTATCACCAATGAGGATAATAGATCTAATAATCATCCTTACGCTTACTCTGGCAGATGCTATTCAGCCAACAATGATAACTTCTGTCGATGAGGACAATAAGCGCACCCTGTGAACAAGAACTCCCCTTAAAATAAGCGAACGTAGTAGAAGTCTCTGCTTGTTCCAAAAGACGTCCTTAAGGTTGCTCTAACCGACGCCCTTCGACTGACAAGGACGATAACCGCTGCCTATGATTGACAACTCCCTTTGTTGCTATGAACATTCGAAGCATTATGGAGAAGCCTCTGCTCCACGATTGATAAACTTCTTTTTTCCTTTTTCACGTACAAAATTCTTGCATCATTTCCTTTTTCACGTATGGAATTTTTGCATCAATCCAGCCGTTTGGACAATAACAACTTTACTATGGGCAACTCTCATCATTTCCGCCATCAAACGAGGGGCATTATTGTCCATCGAGTGCACCAGCTGATTCGCCTTCAATCCACCTTGGCACCGATTTGGTTTTTTAAGTTAATGTTCGAGACATGTGACTAATGAGATAGTAAAATTTTTATGAGATAATGTTTATGAGATAATAAAAATATTTAAGAGATGATGAGACAACACTATGAGCGAGACAAAAAATGAAAATGTTTTTTTACTGCTTAAAGTGGTATATTGGTCATAACAATATGCATATACAGAATGACAAATTTGACCTTCATTGAATCTCCAAATCTTCTTTTCACAGTTTTCATTTTTATCCCTACAAAAAGTTTCTTTTTGTATAATCGTTGGCTTTTTTTGTTATACTTAAATTGGAGTATGAAATTACATTCACAGAGGTGGTGTATATAACCAACTTTGCTCTCGATTTCTCTCTCGTCTCCCTTTCTTTCTCTTCATCTTTGCATTTCCCCTTCTCAATCATTCATTCTCTTTTTTTTTCTCTATGTTGTCTCCATCATTATCTCCTAATCAGTAGACCTCTCTCTCTATCAATTTCAGTTTCTCTTGTTTTCTCTCTCTCTCTCTCTCTCTCTCTCTCTCTCTCTATGTGTGTGTGTGTGATGGCACGACAGGCTTCTTATGCTCCGGCGGGTTAACAGTAACAGAAAAGGGCAAAGAGGCTCACTGAGAGTGAGGAATAGAAGAAAAATGCCTTCTGAAGTAGCTGGAGAGAAAGCCATCCCCTGGAGCACTTCCAGGCTGCCCCTATATATCTCTAACACTGCAAGAGAAGGGGGAGATATTGATGGCTTTCCCGGCCATCACAATGCCTCCTCCACATAGGAACAACAGAAGTCGTCATGAAAAGAGGATCTGAAAGCTTTTTTTCCAAAATTCTCAATAAATCAAGAACTAAATCTGATTTTTTTTTTTTTTTTTTGGGGGGGGGGGGGGGGCGGTTGGGGGTGGGGGGTGAGTTTAGTGTGTTTTCATATGCTCTTCAACACTGCCTCTATGTTTGCTCGACTTCATCTCCTTCACATCACTCACCAAAGAAGCACTGCTCCATCATCGCCTGGGCTTCAGCAGTACCTTATGTTTGATCTTCATGAATTTTCATCAGGTTTGACAGGGCAAAATGAAATTGCTAGATCGAGACCGAACAAAAGGACAACAGAAATGAGGAACACGGGACCATGAAGAAAAGAGAGAGGGAGAGGAAATGCCTCGGTAGGAAAGTGGAATTACTTAATTTTGTTTTTGTCCTTTTTTCTTCCAATTTGCTTCTAACTTTGAATTTTGTTGAATGTTGATCCTGTCCAGAACGAGGATTCCTATGGTGCTGTGTGCATATTACATAATCAACAAGAAAAAACGAAGCCCCTCTCTTTGCCTCTGTGTCAAGTGAATGGTGGACAAGAAGCAGGTGATGTTTTGTTTGAAGGTGAAATTCATGATTTTGAGATTAATGAAATTGGTGTTGTTTTTCTAGAAGCATGTTTTGAGCCAAATTTATTTGCAACCCTAATCTAAAACCTTTTTTTTTTCTTCCCTTTCTTGAGCCAAAGAAGCGATGACGATACCTCTATGTCTTTCTCCCTAGCATATATTTATCCACAAACACAAACCATAACCGCACAGATGTGTTTATAATTATTGATTTATGTGTTTGTGGATTTCATTACCAAAATATCCTATCGGTAACTTATCAGTATTATGGCGTAATGAATAAAGAAAAATTAAGAAGATGATGAGAGAGAGAGTAGATATATATATATAAGCTAGTGCTATTGTTGAATCGAGAGGGCCTCAACATATAAAATTCATTTATCTTCTCTTGACCTTTTATTAGGAAAGCAAACCACGTTTGTCATCTACAATAGTCTATAAATAAGTTGCAGCTTTTCTTCGATCATCATATTTTGGTCATCAACTCCACACAAAGTAAACCTGCTATAAAGAGGAACACAATAGCATATAGATAAATATACACATATAAACATAGAAACAAAGAACCTTTTGGAAAATGTTATATTAACAAGAATTACAAAATTCCAGAAAACAGTGGAAAGCAAGAGTGAAAGTGGGAAAGCCAAATTCTGATTTGATGGGCACCTACATCAATAAATAAATAAATGATTCATGTGTTCTTTGAGTAGCAATAGTACTGAGTACATGTTAGCCTCTACTAACCAGTACCAACCTTCACAAGCTCAGCCCTTGAGAAACTCACGCACACCAGTCCCCAACCCCAGATTAGGGATTCCCTTCCAAAGGAATCACCAATAATTTCTGTGATAACCCTTCCTTCTGGTCGTTCCCCCTATTTATGGATGTTATTGGGTCAGTCCAGTGTACCCGACCCATGATCCCATACCCAATATCTAACAATACTCCCCCTTTGGACAACCCCTTGTTCTCAAGGTGTGAAGGAAATTTTTGTGATTGAGAGGGGCCTCCCTGCACTTGGACGCTTTCTTCCTTGTCCTAAATCGAAATCTGTATGGATCAGATAGTGGTTGTTATCCAAGGACCGGATGCCGCGATTCTGATGTATCTGCCTTCCTTGCACCCCCAACCCTCCAATCTGGGGATCTCCATATGCAATCAGACTTATATAGCTGCTGTTAGCCACAGAATGCATGCTTTTCTAGAGAAATGGCTGCTGGTAGCCACAGAATGTATGCTTTTCTAGAGAAATGGCTGTTTTTGATGATCGACCTCACGTACTGAAACCGTAATCTATAAATAAGTTGCAGCTTTTCTTCGATCATCATCAGCTTTTCTAGAGAGATGGCTGCGCCTGAACTCACGATCAAGCATGTCAAGGAAGATGGCATGGTGGAGGAACACATAAATTCAGCCTATCAAGCATGGCGAAAATCATATCATCTATTGCATGGATGGATCACTGGCACTCTCGCAGAAAAGTTATGGGCACAATAATCGGGCTTCAGATGTCTAAAGAGGTATGGAACACCCTTTTGACACACTTCTTTCATAAATGTCCAGAGAGGGAACATTTGCTTATGCAAAAACTCCAGACATATAAGAAAAGAAGCCTAGCTATTTCAGACTATATCTGTGGTTTCAAGAAAATGTGTGATGAGCTTGCGGCTATAGGCAAACCAATCGAGGATCATTCCAAATCTTTTGGCTTCTTAGTGGATTGGGACAAGAATATGAATTGTTTACCACCACTATGATGAAACCTCCAATGCCATCTTATATAGATGTCGTAGCCCTACTTCAGAGTCATGAAACCATGCGAAGTATGTATCATGAAGATACTAGTCACCATGCTGCATTTTACAGCAAGAGATACACAAATCCCAAGTTTAAACCAAACAAAAATCAGTTCTTTAACTCCAAGGGCCGAGAGTTCACACAGGCGGCACAAACTGGAGGACAAACTTCACCAAATCAAACCAAGAATGGCGGATAAGGAGAAAACCAAAGCAAGGACAAAGGTGTTCGCTATCAAATCTGCCACAAAATGAATCACAATGCTGCAAATTGTTGGCATCGGTTCAATCATGCCTTTCAAGCCCAGGAGGTACCACATGCACTGGCAGGTATGAAGATAGCTGATGGAAACAAAGTGGTTTCCAGATACAGGGGCATCCACGCATATAACGTTCGATCAAGGTAATCTCACAAACTTTACCAAGTACCATGGTAGTGATCAAATTATGGTGGGAAATGGTGAAAAATTAAATATTACTCATATTGGTAATACGGCCATTCAAAATGGGGAAAGACATCTTGCTCTTCACAATGTTCTTGTTGTGCCTCATATGAAGAAAAATCTAGTTTCAGTCAGCTAGTTAACATCGGAATATCCATATATTTTTCAATTTTCTGCTAACGGTTTTTCTGTTAAGGGCAAGAGGAACAATTGATTAATAGCGTCATGCAGTAGAACTGGAGGTCTCTATGCATTCCAAGAAACCAAGGACCGGAAGCATACAGCCTTCTTCTCCAACAAATTTCGACCAGTCAATAAAGAGACATGGCATCAGTGTTTGGGTCATCCTCATTATCAGATAGTTGATTTTCTTGTTAGCAAAAATAATATTGAGGTGAGTGGACCTACTGTCAATTTGTTCTAGTTGTCAAGTTGTGTCGACTTCCTTTTCTTCCAATAGAGGATCATTCTCAAATTTTTCTTGAGCGAATTCATTGTGATTTATGGGGACCAGCCCCCATCACTTCTACACAACAATTTTGATTCTATGTTATATTTGTTGATGAGGCTACACGGTTTGTTTGGTTATATCCTCTTCGGCTCAAATCTGAACTTTGTTAAGTGTTTATGGATTTTCATAAATTAGTTGAATGACAGTTTGAGACAAAGTTAAAAATTTTCTAAATCGATGAAGGAGGTGAATTCAATACTCGGGTATTTAGAGCATTATTTGAAACATAATGGCATTCAACACATCATGGCATGCCCCAAAACGCCACCACAAAACAGTTTGGCTGAACGACGTCATCGGTCTGTCGTTGAATTAGGCCTCACTATGCCATTTCATGCTCATATACCTATGAAATATTAGGTCGATGCTTTTCTAACTGCTGCATGGTTGATTAATCGGTTGCCTACTCCCACTTTGCAAATGAAGTCACCATTTGAATGTGTCTTTGGAAAGAAACCAGTTTATGCATGTCTTCGCATCTTTGGAAGTTGATGTTTTCCATATTTGAGAGATTATGCAAAGAATAAATTTGAACCAAGGTCACTACCATATGTCTTTTTGGGGTATAGTTATATTCATAAAGGCTACCGGTGTTTATATCCTCCTACTGGAGGTGTATATATTTCACGGCATGTGGTATTTGATGAAGCTTACTTCCCGTTTCATAAACCTGGAATATTATTTTGAAGAGTTGAAAACCAGCTGCAACCTGCCACTTTTAATGATTGGACCGAGCCTCCTCATACCACCCACGGCATGTGGCCTTCATGCTAACAATGAAACTTCATCTACTCGTATGCATCATGAAGAGCTTCCAACGCAAGAATCATCACCAGCTACTATTGCCACTTCAGTTCCTCACGAATCAAACATGCACACCAAGCCAGCTTCTCCTTTCACGGACTTAGTCTTAGAGGATTTTCACCCTACTATAGCAGCCCCCCCAAATATCATTATATCATCAAGTGCTACTCCTACAACCTCAACTCATGATTCCCAATTATCAAATTCTCATGCCATGGTCACTTGAGCAAAAGCTGGCATTACCAAGCCCAATCCTCGCTATTTTCTCACTGTAAGTATTCCTCTAGAACCTAAAACAGTGAAGTAGGCCTTAATGCATGATGGATGGGTGGCAGCAATGAAGGAAGAACTCCATGCCCTTGACCATTGCCACACATGGACTCTAGTTCCTCGGCAACCAAATATGAACATGGTAAGCACTCGTTGGGTCTTCAAAACCAAGCTGAAAAGTGATGGCACATTAGAACGTCTCAAGGCTAGACTTGTAGCACAAGGTTTTAATCAAATACCCGGCATTGACTTTATGGAAACATTTTCTTCAGTCATCAAACCTGCTACCATTTGTATTGTTCTCACTATTGCCTTGACCAACCATTGGGACATCAAACAGCTTGACGTCAAAAATGTGTTTCTTCATGGTAACTTAGATCAAACTGTTGTCATTGAGCAGCCACCGGGCCTCATTGACCCTTCCAAGCCAACACATGTATGTCAACTTCACCAAGCTCTATATGGTCTTCGCCAGGCTCCTCGTGCTTGGTACGATCGGTTTGGCTCATTTCCGTTAACCAAGGGGTTCTATGCCAGTATCTCTGACTCTTCCCTGTTTGTTTATCGAGAAGCTCCCAGATTGTAGCTCCCAGATTGTAGTACATTCTCTTTTAACTTTCGTGTTTCCCATGTCATGAGAAGAGTATGCACAATTCTTGTTTGAACTCACCATCAATGTTTTGAAGAGTATGTCCATTTCTGAATTCTCGTTACAATCTTTAAAGGCATTAGCAACAACTATTGTGAATTTCAAAGTCTGTGGTATAAACTTGGTGAGTGAAGAATCTTTGACATGGTGATGATAAAGTGCAGCAGATAGAGTGTACAATGGCTCTTCAAGCAATCCAAAACCGGAAACACCTGATAAATTTAGTTTTCCTTATAGTCTGAGACTATTTTCCATCAATCCACCAAATTTATTGCCTGTTGTACCAAATGCTTCTAAAGTGCATCTGATCAGGAACACCCTTCCAATAGCAAAGGCAAGTATGTTACTTAAGACACCATGGTTATGTTGTGGCCTGAAGCTATGTTCTTAGTTGAGTATCTCTTCTACTCCTCAAACTCAATTGCTGACCCTTCAATGCCTCCCTCCTGGAACACTTCAGCACTACCTGCCCCAATCCATCCCTCAATGGTGCTTGCCGCTATGGCTCAACTCCAAGGGGTTTCTCAGGCTGCCTTCAGGTTGCCTTACTAAGCCTGTTTTTTGCTCTCGGGTGTCACCATCCATGCATCCTATGGTAGGGATGAAGGGATTATCTGCTGCCAACCCCCCTTTTCCCCCCTTTTTCTCATACAAACTCCACTTTTGCCTTTCGACCATTCCAGGGTCGACGCCCCCTGGCTTCCCCTTCCCAACAGGTTTGAGTTTTGCGTGTTCTCTTCTGCCACGCCTTCCTTCATCAGTACCTCATTCAACTTCACATAGAAGACTCTTTCCGTGATGAACTTTTGCTTATTGCTTATCTAAGACGCCATCCTAGAGCCATTGAGGAGCATTACAAGACCTTGTCTCTGATGTAAGTCATCCTTGCACCTTGTCGTAGGATCTAAGAGATGATCGACTGTTCTGTCGTAGGATTGAAGAGATGATCGACTGCTCCTTCAGGTTTTTTTTTTCTCGCTGCAGCCTATCTTCCCTTCCCTTCCGGTAGTCACTCCACTCTCAACCCCTCCTTGGTTCGCCTTTTTTGTTAGGATCAGAGTCTGAGTGTCATCTTCATCGGCTTCTTCATCATGCCTGTAATAACGTCGATCAGTAGTCTTGCAGCTTTCTCCACATGGTCATTTCTATTTGCATTTTTCTAAATGCCTCAGGCTTTGTTCGATCAACCGTTGTCTGGTCTCCACCTTAGGATTGTGCTTAGGTGATACCCAACTCGTCCTTCGAAACTGCAAGACTCCCCCTACTTCCTGGTTTCATGCCTAACCATCAATAGGCACAATCTAATCTCTCTATTTCTTCTTCCATCTCTATCATTGAGGGTTGCTCTTTGGCCAGATTATCCAGAAGGGACTCCCTCAAGGATGCATGACTTCTAATATTGTTCCCTTCCCAGGAAGATGAATAGTTTCCATAAAAACCTAAACTAAAGCTTGCAAGGTTACCAATGTACTCGTCATAATCTTTGGGTGGTTTTGGATTCCAAGACAGAGGGCTAGGAATGTCATACTCCTGCTATTCAAGCTGCAGAAGCATGTAGTCTTCTCGAATTTCATCTGCTGGTTGAAAAGGCCCATAGATGATCATCAGCAGCAATGGCTTGCTGGGTTTGGGCTCTGATACCATTGTTAGCCTTTGCTAACCAGTACCAACCTTCACCAGTCCAGCCCTTGAGAAACTCATGCACACCAATCCCTAATCCCAGATTAGGAGATTCCCTCTTAGAGGAATCACCAATAATTTCTGTGATAACTCTCCCTTCTGGCCGTTCCCCCTATTTATGAATGTTATCGGGTCAGTTCAATGGACCCGGCCTATGATCCCATACCCGATATCTAACAGTAAGACAACAAATTAAATATGGATGTGGTAGAAGCATGGCATGAGAAATCAACAGATATCCAACAATAATTATGTAGCTAAAATATTCCACATTATTGCATGTCCAGGTAAGGCATGTATTACTTTTGCATAACCAGAGTCAAATCAGAGAGAAATTCTAACCACAGGGCTAGAGCCACATGTCATTTACAAGGGCATGGCAAAGTCACAAGTAGATCAATGTCAGGGACAACTTGGATCATTGTCAAATAAATATCTCTTTTCTAATTTCACACCTCTCACATGATAACTAAACAAGCTTTTGTCTATTTTGTTTTCGACTTGTACAAGAGATGGTTTAGTTTGCAAAGTTGAACAAAGAATTTATTTATGAAAATGATCATATTAAACTGTTAAGTAGATAATTTGGTTCAATTTATTTGTTATATGTTGAAAAGATCCCCTATGTCAATTTGAACTGTTCTTCCTAGCCATGTCGGTGAGTCCTCACACCTTTCTATTGCTTTTTTCCTCAATCCCCTATGGATCTCCTAATGTTTGGAACTTTCTGTACATTACATTTATTTCGTTTTACTAGCTAGGATGCTAGTTTCCTATTCATCTGCAATTTTTTTTGTCCAGCAGCTTCTGCATTTTTTATAATTCTGAAGTTTCATGCTGAAATTTAAATTTCTAAGTACTAGTGGAGAGTGATATGTTGTTTCATCTTAGTTTTAGTGCTTTAGCATAGTCAAGTCAAGAAATAGTTATAATTGTGCATTGTGGGGCAAAGATTTGTTTAATTCAGATGTTGATTGTCTGATGTGACATGGATTTCATTTGCACCGTAATATGTTTGTGTTATCATCCCAAATTTTTCAAAAAAGACTATTATTTTATTCTTTAGATTTAAATTTTAGACCCAAAACAAATTTTTGACTATTCGATCCAAAATGAATTTCTAAACTCTTGTCCAAACCCAAACACAAAATTCAAATTCAAAACCCAACATTACATGCGAGATTCAAATCCAAAATCCAATTATAAGATCCGAATTAGATCCAAAATCCAAGTTTCTATTTAAATCGAGAATTCTAATTTCAAATTCCAAAGCCAAATTCAAATTTTGAGTTTTGGCTCCAAAACTCTTTATAAATACCCCCACAATCCTCCTTGTTGAGTATGGGCTAACCAACCCTTGGGGGATTTCTAATGCTTCTTCACTTGAAGATCTGCCTTTCTTTCCATTTCTCTCTTCTTTTCCTTTTCTTTTCTCCAACATTGGGAGCAAGCATCTCCAAGTTCAAACTTCTCAAGGGAGCAGAAAAAAACCTCTTAGAGAGATTATTTCATCATTTTGGAGTTTCATTTGAGGCGACTCTAAGATCATTCATATTCGAGGTATGTAATATTCTTTTCATTTTCTTCTATTTTCATTTCCTCTTGCCACCTTCCCATGGCCATGCAAGAAAGCCCAAATGATTTCCTATCCAGAATCGAGAGCTACATCTTGAGTGCATCGGGAGTATGAGCAAGGCATAATAAATTTCATTTCTTCATTTTATTTTCAAAAATATGCTTGTTATATTGTCTTACTCCACATATATGTTTGAGATGATGTTTGCGCATGATATTCTAATTTTTCCTTAATTAATGAGCAAATGTATGGTGAGAATGAGTGCTTTGGTTTGGAGATTTTCTCCTTATTCTATGTTAATTTTCAAGGTTGGTACTTGTCCAACCCGAGGAAAACCTTCACAAATGTATATGTGTTAAAAATGCATTTTAATGTCATTACGTTTAGTTTCCTTCTTAATCACCTAATTATGAACCCTAATGAGTGTCTTCTTATGTTGCTTGATTTTTTTTCATACCCAATAGTGGAAGAAACATTTTCCCTTGTAACAAATGAAACAACTATGTTTTATGTTTACATAGTTGAAATCATGTTTTTCAAAATATTTTCAAAAGAAACCTTCTAGTGTGGATTTGGGGACTTAGCTTAGGCTCTTGCATGAGTCCAAGCTCCCCTCTAGCCTACATCAAACTCGAAGTCAGTTATTTTTCCTTTTTTGATTTTTAATCTCTTGAAGATATGTATGTATATACATATTATATACATATATATGCACATGATTATTTTCTTCCCTCTCTCTCTATGTTTCCATATTTTACAAATTTTTATATATACATGAATACATGTATATATGTGTTCTATTTTTTCTAATTAGAATCTTTTATTTCTCTTTCAAGACAAATATCTTCTCTTTTAAATTTTCTTATATATACGCATATGTATACATATATGTATGTATTTTTTTTTCCTTTAAAATCTCTCCTTTTCTTCAAATCAATATTATTTTTACAAACTTTCATATATGTACATATGTGATGGTATGTACACGTATATGTGCATCTTCTTCCTTCTCTATCTATTTCTTTTTATGAGAGTATTTCATCTTTTTCATTATTTTTAACATTTTTCTCTCATTATTTTTTATTTACCGACATCACTAAGACCAAAAATCAAGTAATGACCCAATATTGGATTCATGCTTGATGGTCTACAACTCCAATCTATTTTCAAAAACTTTTCTTCTTACTTATGATAGTTATCAAAACAAAAATCTTAAATATATATTATGGTAGGAATGTTTTTAGATGAATGTTATGGTATGAATACTTTATTTTATTCTAATCATATAGGATCAATGCATTCATGCATGCACGCTCACTTAATATCATTTATGATCACAAGCACCTCTCCAAAAGAATTTAAGGAGCTCTAAGTACGTGGAACCGAATTAGAACAAAATCTCAAACCTATTTAAAGTCTTAAGAGAACACTAAATGACTTCAAAAAGAGATTTCTAAAGTTTTCCAAATATTTATAAAGAATTTCTCAAAATCTTGAAACATGAAATATTCAACATTTTCTCAAACACTACACCACATATAAAGTGAAAAGATGTCTAAGCTAAAATGAAATCCATCAATAATAAACATAGCCCTTGGATTGATTACCCCCGGTAAAGGAGCCGGGGGACGGTTGATCCTCGTATCGACCGACGAGTCCCTTTCTCTCTCATTTTCAAAACAAAATTCATTTTGCTCGAGCACTCAAAAAACTAAAAATTTTGGGGATGCGAACAGCTTGTTAAGAATGTGGATGCATTGCATCTATGCTGACATTGTTCCCTTTATAAGGCAATATTGCTCTATATATATCATAGTCATAATGTACAAAGTTTTGGAACCTAGTGCTTCCAGATTCCGTATAAACTATATGGCATCTTTTTAGTGAATCCTTCTGACTAATGCCATTGCATATGCAGATTTGCATTAAAATTTGGGAATTTTATTTTGTCTTAGGAGTGAGATGTGATCCTTCAATTCTCAGATTGCTTTTGGTTACCATGTTTTATCACCTTGTTCTGAATGAAGCTTTTTGGGAAGTTCTGAATTGCACATAGTTGCTTAGAAGCATGCGATAAAGGGATAAACTTAGTTTGAAAAGTATAGAACAAATTTACAAAAAAAATCATCAAAATTTTCTTGGCACCCAATAGGCTTGATTTTTTAGCATGATATATCAAGTACATGCTACCAATACTGCTAGAAGACTGACAAGATATTTGGTGTGGAGAGTGTGATTTCTTCCCTAGCTGTATGGTTCTTGTCATTATCTCAACATTCTGTAAGTTTGAATAATATACTCATCGTGCAAGAAGCTCATCCAAGGGTGAATACATTCAATGAACATTGAACTGGGGCTTCATCTGTAAAGAATTGACACTGTGGTATTGATTCTTTTCAGATTTTTTTGAAGCAATTCTTATTAAATTAATTTATTGTTCTCTTCAAAGAATGAGTTTCTGGCTTTCCATTGATAATATTTTGGATTTAGTAGTCTAGATTGTCCATGATGGTAGTTCAAGTTCCTTTTTAGCTCAATGATTTTCAAGTTCTATGGGGAAATGTGTCGGTACTTCTATACCCTTATTTTCTACTTACAACTTTGAATAAAAATATGGCAAGGCTTGATGCACCTGTTACTGAACTTTTTCCGGGTATGTACTTATCCCTATTTCTGTTTATTCTTTTCCAATTGCATCCTAGATCTTATATTATGGTTGTTTCTCCCAATCAGCCGATGGTCCTGCCAGTCATGTTGAATGTCAAACTTGACATTCTAGGTTATGCATCAAAGGGCCTCCCTGTTGCAGCGGCCGTTTCAAAAATTGTTGTCCCTGGTTTGATTGACCAGCTGATTGCGTTGAGAAGCAAGTTTCTGGGAGATATCTCATCACAGCTGTGCCACGTGTTGCTGCATCTTTCCTCTTCCTGACATTTATATCGTATTAATGATAGTACTTTATTTGTTTTTTTTATCATGTTTGAATTGAACACTTAAATGTGACAAGCATTGTAAAAAACCTGTTTCTTGTGAAACAAGAAACATGGTATATTGGTAATCCTCAAAATGGAACATGAAAAAGAATTATATCAATCCTTTGTGCAGTCATGCACCATAAATTTGGCTTCATCAATGTTTGGTACTGCAATGACCAATTACAGTTCCGTACTTGCTAAAATTGGCTTTTAGGAACTAAAATGGTTAAGAGATGGATATTCCCTTATTGACGTTCAGTCAGTTTGGGAGATATCTACATGGATAGGTAGCATAGAATGACATTTATGTTATGTTAGTCTCTATTCAATTTATTTTTTCATTGGTCATATTTATTTTTTAAGTGACATGTCGTGTTTGCATTTTTGTCCATATCACTTCTTGCCTCCTGGATTTCTGGATTCCTTCACTCGGTAATAGCTATTTATGAACTTGGTTATTGGAAGACAAAGTGAAAACAAGGTATCATGTGCAATTGGTGTATTTCATTCTTTAGGATTAATACTAGAAATATTGTTACATTTTAGGCATGTCTTTCTTGTTATTTATTATCTCGTATAAATTTATAAATTGGATTTAACGTATTATGTAGTATAATTTTGTAAGAATGCATGAGGGTGTTATTCTATATTTTTTCAGAAAAAATCTCTGCATTACAGACCAAAAATGTGATAGTGGTAATACACATGATAGAAAGCAAATGTCATGGCTCATGGGATAATGATGCCTGTAAGAGTTGCAACGAGACAAAAAATTTCTACATAGATAGCAATTTAGCACTTAGTAGTCATGCAACATGTAGATGGTTACTTTGCTTTGGTCATGTTCTTTTTTTTTTCTCATTAGAGAGTGGTTTTGTAACGCTCGTTGTTTGGCAAGACGGGTCGGGTCAGGGTCCAGACCCGAACCCGAGCCCCTCACGCGTGAGCGAGCCCGACTCCACCTCCCCTCCCTCATCTTTCCTTCTTCTCCATCTTTCCCCTCTTCGTCTGCTACGACTGTAGCTTGGTGAAGCTCGAGGGCGGTGGGTGGAGCAGCGGCAAAGGTGACGGAGGTGGCGGCGGCGGCGGCGACGCTTTGGTAAACACTCTCCCTCTCTTTTGTGTGATTTACCCCTCTCTGCCTCTCTCTTGCTCCTGCCCTCTCTGCCGCACGTCCTCTCTTCCTCCCCCTCGCCACCCTCTTTGCCCTTTCTGCTAGCTCTCTCCCACACGATCCCTCTTTTCACTCACTCTCACTCCCCCACCTGCCCTCTCTCTTCTCTCACCCCCACCGCCGTTTTCCCCTTTTGGTACGAACCCCTTTTCTCTCTGTCTCCCCTTTTCTGTCAGTGCCTCTCCCAGCCCACACGGTCCCTTCGTGAGCATTCTCTCCCTATTTTCTATCTGATTTCCCTTTTTCCCCAACTGAGCACTCATTTTCACTAATTTTATCGCTGTTGATTGATTTTCAGCTTGGGGGAAGTGTTCTTTTTCCTCATAGCATCGACTTGGGGTGTTGGTGGTGGAGGCTGGGCACGATTTTTGCTGGTTGGGGAGCGATTGGATGCTTGAGGAGGCTGTCGAAGGCGTTGCAGCAGTGTGGACTTTTGATTTGGGGTGAGCTAGACCTAATTAAGATCAAATAATTGAATATTACCTATTAGAATAGGTATAATTATTGTTTGAGCATGCTAGAGCTTAGAATTGATTATTTGGAACACATGCTAGTGATTTTGTTTTTGGGGGAAAGCTTAAGATTATATTGGAAAGCGAAGATTCATATATTTGATGATCATTTAAGCATGATGGATTAATTTTTGAAGCATTAGAGAAGCATGGTAGAGATTGTGAGGTTGTGGGGAAGATTTAGAACCGTCTTAGGGTGCGCGTAGCGCATGCTTTTGTGAATGGGTGTGTCATAAAGTTAATTAGGGAAAATATACGTATTTGGATGTGACTTTGGGGTTGATGTCTTAGTTAAAGAACGTTATTGAGGAAGGTGTTAGTGATTGATTGGTTTTTGGTTGTGGGTTTTGATATTTTGTGGCAACGTCAAGATATAAGGAGGAGGCCTAATGGAGAGCTTGTTGGTCGACACTACTCGTCGACACCCTCTTGAGGCGATGACACGTGCCTCAATGATGCTGTCTGTATTTGTTTGAATTGTTTAGGTATCTAGTAAGAATCTTACCTTTGGTTTATGGTTGCAGGTACACCGGGCACGTCCCGTCGACCTTGAGTTCGAAGCTCGAGGAATTTTGAAGAGTTTTGTGAGCGCGCCACAGGTATTGCGACATTCCAGGCAAATACATGCTTGGGCAAATGGGCGATTGTGTGCTCCTAGGATCATGGGATCCTAGAATTGTGCAGTGACTTGATTGATTGTCTTGTGAATGAGTATATGTATGTTTGTTCATGCGTTGATATACGATATGAATTGTTTTGAAAGGTTATTAGTAGTTGTTTTAAAAAGGTTACGCATTTGCATGTGCATGCTAGAATTGATATATGTTTAGGACAGATGAGGCGGGGTATCGAGTCGAGTGTCTCCTCGACCTCAATTATGTATTAGAAAGCATCATAGAATGATAACTGCATAGGACAGCTACGAGTCAATCGCAGATCGAGACTACTCTCTATGGTTTGGCTAAGTTTTTCAAAGATATGATCGATGTGATAATTGATACGAATGTTGTGTTTTGTTGCATATTCATTGTTGTGGGCAATAATGCAAATGAATATGGATTGAAGGGTAATTGTACCCATATTGTTTGACGGCTAGCTATGACTGTTAGTGTTATGTGTAGACCTCGTGTGGAGGCAACTGGAGGTGTGAATGCACTCGTGGAGTGTACCAACCTCATGAGCTAGTCAGTCAGTTTGTGAATACATTATTCTAATGATAATAATGAATGATTAAGAGATGAGAGGTCAGTGGGATGTGGCTGTGTGTTTGGGAGACGTTATGTTCTCGCCACTGGTCTCGCCTGTCGGAGCGCAGGCGGTGCAAGGCCCCAGGGTACTATTGTGTGTTGTGCTTGGAGCGTTGGGCTCCCGCCTTCCCAACTTGGGTGTTTTAGGGAAGGCTGAGTATCTCTCCTTGGACTTCACACATCCATGGATGAGTGTTCTACCGCTGCAGCGGATGAAATGAATCCATACTATTATGGGCCACCACGGGGGTTGTCTCTCGGCTGTAGGCCGCCCATGGTGTGCACGTGCCTATGTTGCACCCACAGGAACTGTTAATTCACTAAAGTTAATGAAAATGTAATGTAGATGATTGTATATGTGACTGATGTGCATGTGATGGATATGAAAGCATGTGATTGAATTGTGTACTGTGGCCATTGAATGGCTTGTACGTGTCGTGCTCTGACACGACATAATGATGAATGATTTTGATAACTGTTTTCTGATTTGAGCCCTATCTAAGAGGGTTTGGTATTTTCCTGGCTTGATGTCATACTGTGAAGGCTAAGCCTTCAGTGGTTTCCTTTTTCAGGTTTTGGGGAACCTATGGTAGCAGGTTGAGCAGATGGCTTCACTCACGTCCTACTGGGGAGGTTTTGGGATGTGTCTTTTATAGTGCCGGCGCACCTTATTTTGGTTTTATTAATGTCTTGTTTTTGTTAGGCATCAATTATAGAGTGTGGGGCATTTTTGTTATACATAGATGTGATTTTGTATTAATTGAAATGATTATATAAATGAAAGTTTGCCCCATTATTTTGAATTGTTTGGCTCGTCGTCTTTTTCAATTGTTGTGTAGTCACACGAAAAAAAAATAATGTTTGAGTGTTAAAAGGTCGGGGTGTGACAGGTTTTTAGGTAACTTTAGTTTAAATCTACTGAGAAGTTTGTTGATAAGTCTCAAAACTTCTATGTATATATGAGATCGGTTTGGGGGTGAGCTCTTAGGTAGTTGCACTTCTAGTGTTTTAATGGATTTCAGAGAAACCTCAAATAATTGTGTTGCATCTTTGTTGTGTTTCTTTTGTGATAGCTCGTCGCTATGCATACCAAACCTAAATCCACATCTGAAATGTACATATTATTAGGGCTTCATTTGTGCAGTTGAACTTAGAGGACAACTTCACCTAAGGCTTGGTACAGCTGTGGATCACCAGCTTCTTAGAGTCGCAAATGCCCTTGCTTTTGTTTTTGAAGTTCATTTATTTGGGGATAAGAAGTTAAGGAAAGGTAACTATCTCAGATCATTCATTCTTGGGGATATTATTTAATTTCATGCTTTTTATTAAGTATTTTGGGAATAAATCTACTAGGAACTATGACTGGGTTATACCAGTCTCAACTTGCTTACTGTGGTTGTTTTCCAAGTGGGAAGTTCTATGTATGCTCCTCATCTTAGGGAGCATCATGTTTTCCATTAATGAAGAGGTACTTGACTTGATGACTGGCACTTAATGGAAACCATACTAAAAAATATGGAAACAATTTTATACTTTGCCACTTAAAAAATTGTAAAAAATGAAAATAAAAAGTAAAGAAAGCTGGATGATACTATTTAGTTATTTTTTGTGATGATATTGTGTTATATTTGAATTTCCTATAGTTTCCATAAATCATGAGATTTTACTTTTTTGTTGTTTTCTCAAAATTTTGCTATAAAGTTGCAAGAATTTAAAGATCTCTTTGAGATCCTATGAATATGGGGAAGCATCTCTATACATGAGCCGGAGTGCATGGATCCATCCTTGGGATGTTTTTGCTCCGAGAATGAGTGTGTTTTAGTAGCCTCTGGATTTGATATCTTCCTACTAATTCATGTTAATATTTTGATATCTATCTGAAGTTTTTTGCTTAGATGTTAAATGTAAAGACTATAAGCGGCGCTATAAGGCATAGGCATCTAGTTGATATGATTGGATGGCTAAAGAAGCAGGTGGGCTAAATTTTGACTTAAAGAGTCATTTTGCATGTGAATTCTGAGCTAGTTGATTAATGTTAAACATACTTTATCTCTGACCTCACATTTCTTTTTCAAGGGCACTTGGTCTTCTTCCATTATTAGTTATTTGCAGGGTCTATTTTTCGTGTACTTAATGCAGATTCAAACATAATGCTATAGTTATTTGAGAAAGTGAAGAGAATAAATTTGAAAAACAGTGCGCTAAGGCAAGTCTTTTGGCTTTTATGACAGGAGGGATATGTTGAGCCAAGGAGAGGAAAGGCTGATCCCATGGAAGAGGGTAGATTCGAATATTCGATGAAAGCCGTTAGACTTTTTGAAGGGTATGGGTTTCACAAGCTTGATCGATTGATGAAAGAACATGTCGAAGAAATCTTCGAAGTATTGTTCCTAAAAGTTACTGCATGCATTAAGAACAGTTGCAAATCTCAACCGTTTTTTATGCGTATTAAAATATAAGTACAAATTTAACTTAAGTGTGAGGAACCCCTGTATTTTTAGAAAAAGTTTTCGGCCGTTTCCTAAAAGCGTTATTTGTTGTGGCTATGGAGGAAGGCCGCAGCGAGCTGCTATGGAAGGGGATGGCAGCGGAGGTGGAAGGCCTCTACAGAGAGTAATGGCAGCGTGGAAGGATGGTCGATCTGCAGAAAAGATTAAGCAAATGACAAATCTTGATCTTAAGTTTTGGGTTTTCAAAGAACCCTCGCTCATTCTCAGCGACCGAGGAAACCCTCGTTCCTCGCTCGCTGAATGAGGGTTGAGGGTTTCAGAAACCTGGAGCTCTCGCTTGCTGGAGCGAGGGTTTCAGATGAAGCTTGCAGAGTTCCTCGCTCCAGTGAGGGTTTCCTCGCTCCAGCGAGCGAGGGCGTTTTGAAATCCTCGTTCGAGCGAGCGAGTGTTTTACCTGGGTTTCAGATGAAACCTTCGCTCGCTGTTGCAAAGCAACCCTCGACTCGAGGTACTTGGCTGGCTTTGCAGCAGCAAATGAGAACCACCACGCTTTCATCTGGATGAAGCAATGAAGAAGAAAGAGAGGAAGGAGAACGTGCGGGTTGAAATGAAATGTAAAACGAAAAAAACGAAATAAATACTACTTTTGCTCGAGCCCGGTCGAGCTTAAACCATTCGAGTTCAGTGAACTCGTACTCGGCTTCACTAAAAAAACTAGACGAGAAATGGGCTCGAAATCGGCCCATTTATTAAAATAGCCGGTTCAAACTCGATCCCAACTGAAGCCCGTTGTTCACATCTACTAATATATCTGAAAGCATCATAAAATCAACAACCGAATGGTAATAACCAAATTTAAGGAAAAATAAAGTACAATTGACCAGGCTATGCTAAATATAAATCATGGCTGATATGAGCACTAAATATTGTAGCAGAAACTGATGAACCAAATATTATATTGAAAATTTTCTATTCCTTCCCATCCAAATCATTTTATCAAGCCTAATTATCTGCATGTTAAAAGAGACTATTATAGCAAGCATGAACATATTGTATCATCTCTAAGGTCACCTTCCCACCAAATTATTTAGTTAATATGATTTGATATTCTGCCCATCGATTAAATAATGACTGATCAATCTCAATCCTTTAACCGCTCATTGGATTCAAGCTCCAGCAACATATAGGCTGCTGCAGGCAGTTGCCGATACCGGTTTTTAAATTTTCTTTCATTTTTACATTAAGATCCTTTTAATGCTTACTTTATTATAAATGTAAGTGCTCTTTTAGGTATCAAAACCTGTGAATTAGTGCTCCTTCAAAAAAAATTTCTGGCTCTACCACTGAGTTGAACTTCCAAAGTTTCTTCCTCTAGAGGTGAGGTATTCTTGTAACAGTTAAATCTAAACTAAAAACTTCAATACCATTTTTTCTTACAAGATTCGGTGATATCATTTTGTCAATATACATGCAACTAGAAACCTCATACTTAAGCGAGAGAACCAAATGGGCTACGCCTCTTTGTCTAAAAGTAATAATTCAATGTCTGGCCAATCCAAACCTACATATGGTTGTCTATCAGTCTAGAGTCTTGTTGCTTCAAAAAATAAAAGGCAAAGCACACGCATCCCTATGATTTCCCACAAACAAAGTAAAGAACAACAAAGTCTTCGACTAGGTTCTAACGCAGTTCTGAACTTAGGGGATGGAAGGAAATGAAAGGGGAGCTTTGACCTCTCACACGGGCTGTGGTGTTTCCCTCCTACTCACCTAAAAGTAAAGAATAACAAAGACCTTAGCCTCAAGCCTTAACCAATGAGAGTTAATATATTGTATCAATATAAAAAAATCCTATGTCTTCTACAGTCTTAGTTATTTCACGAAAAGATTTAATTACTTTCTCATAAAAAAAAAAAAGTTTATTGCCATTGATTCAATTTTCTTGGTTGCAGCTAAAACCTAGAGAAGCTTTAAGCCATCAAACAATTACAATATGTCTGAGCAAAAATATTGCTATTTTAACACTTGGTTTTAGAACACATGTTTCAAGCATAATTTGCTCTTATTTGAAGAAACATTGTTTATATAATTATGTCAAACATTTGTTTGTCAGATTTAGAAATATCTTCACATCATGCTCCTCAAAATAATGGTGTTCTTGAAAAGTTTGTTTTAAGAACAACGTTCCTTTTCTTTATTGTTTTTAGACAACCCTTTCAAGGTTATATGCCCAAGTAGGTTGCATTGCAGATACATGAATTTGTTGATCCGAATTTACTTAGATCTAACATGCCAAAGTAATCTTATGGGTGCAAGTGATTCCTTGAAATTTTTTCCTTTTTCGCTGCTGCAGCTTGTTTGATCCTCATCTGAGAAGAGTAATTCTCTGTGTTCACATTCATAGGGAACGGGTCCACCAGGACAGGAACCCAACTCAAGCCAGTTAGATCGGGTCCCGTTGAGATCTGATCAAGGCAACAGACCAAATCAAAGGAGCTGCACCGTCATCACAGATGGCTCAAGGGGAGCGGACAGAGGCAAGAGTGCATCCCGTGTGCGCGTGGACGTTGGAATCAGGGGGCGGAAGAAGGGATTTTCGGGAAAAGAGAAAAAGATTGAGAAGGGACGGACGGAAAATGGCGTGGCTGGCCAAGTCTCTGGCGAATTCCTTCAACTCCGATGAGAAGGACGATGGCGACAGCGGTGATACGAACGGCAGAGGCGTCAAGGAGGACCTGTCCGAGCTCACTAAATCCTTTACCCGTCAGCTCTGGGGCGTCGCCTCCTTCCTCGCTCCTCCCCCGCCAGATCATCCGTCTTCCTCCTCCTCTCCTCCTGCTGCTGCGGCGGCTGCTGGTGGTGGGAGTTCCGCTCCATCCGACCCGGCTTCCGGTTCTTTTGTCAAGGAATCTGCTGACAATGCTGAGATCCCCGGCGAATCTCCGCGGATGTCCGGGATCCGCAGTGATCTTTCAGAGATCGGCGGGAGGTTCAGGACGGAGATCTCCAGACTGGCTTCCGGCAATAAGGCCGTCAGTGAGATCTCGAGATTTGCTTCGAGTTTCTTGCCGTTTGGTTCAGGGGATGAGGAGGGTTACTCGGAGGGAATTAGGGATGAGGCTATCGCTGGGGCCGTCGGTGTCACGGAGGAGGTGCTGACCTTCGCTAGGAACATATCGATGCACCCAGAGACATGGCTGGATTTCCCTTTGTTTACGGATGATGAAGATGATGATGGTAAGGACTCGTCTCTGTAATCGTTTTGTGCGAATTATTGTCTGGTAATTTCCTGATACGGACCAACTTTTTCCTGAAATCCTAATTCATGATCTTCTTCCCTGAATTTCATGAATAGTGAAGTATTTTTCTCGTAATTATGAATCTTGCCAACCGTGATTCTTGGATTCATTGTATCTAATAAAGGCGGAAGGGCGGGTGGTATCCCTAATGAGAAATATATTCATATAAGTGTCCGCCTTTTAGTCATTATTATCAGAACAGAGTCATAAAGGCCTGTAGGATCATCTTATTAAAGGCGGTCATGTTGGAAGATATGACCTTTGTGATTTTTCATAACGTTGTCTTTTTGAGTTGGAAAGCGTTCCTTTACCTTCATGGATAAACATGGATCTTGCAATCACGTCTCTGCACCACTAAGTTTTATCTTAAGCCTGAGGCGGAGGGACGATGTTACAAGTGTGCCCATGTTTTCTCTTGCTAAGAGCTGAAGGTTGTTTTCTTCTTTCTGGGTTTTTCACAAAATAATTGCTGGTCCATATTTCAAACAACTCCTGATTTGTACCTCTTCTTTTCTTTTCTTTTTTGATGTATTCCCTTTTCTTTTAGGCAATCTCAGCAAAGTAATCATAAGGTCTACTTTGAGCTCTTGAAAGCTCGGCGGTGCTTTAATTCGAAGTGCTTTAAAACCTTATAGTTGATACTCATAATGTTTTAATTATTTCTTGCAAAACCAACCATACCAATGTGAACTTCACGTCTAAAATTTTAAAATCTGCATAATTATGGTTATTTGTTTTCTAAGATTTTATAAGCTGAAAAGACTTGATAGTTCATTTAACACCCATATACATATGATTTTTTTCATCTAAAGCGCATGTGTTTGGCGTAGATTTCTAGGTTACTGAACTTGGAGACTCATGTGGTTTGTTTAACACAAATCTAGAATTTTATTTTCAAGTGGAGAGTTAACGGCACAATGAAACATTTTTATGTGAGAGATAAGGTTGTACTAGTTTTTGTTTCTTACTTATCTCACACTGATAAAATATAAGTAATTGCTTTAACATTTTTTAACAGGAATCACATGAACTGACGGTTTAAAAGATAGGGAATAATACAAAACCATGTAAGACGGACTTTTGAAATATAGTCCATAGGGCAGGGATAGTCTCCTAAGGACCGATTCTTTTGCCTGCCTCAAAATGACCATGCAATATTTTGGTTACTTTAATTCCACTTACCGGTGGATATCAGAAAATAAGGATAAAAAAAATTGTGTTTTTTATTTGTTTTTTACAAAATCATTGGATTATGATAATTGCACTGCTACTACTGAGTTTAGGTTATGCCACATGGGTGCAAGTTGCAGAGCATTTTCAAAAAGCGTAGGTGGGGACACAAGTGTGTGAGTGGAAACAAAAAATACTTTCATGAGCCATAAATTCGTAAACTGATCAATAAAGTAAGAAACCCACTAAATAACATCATGTTTATCTAGCAAACTTATCATCTTTTCACTTCTACTTCATAATCTAAATTAGTGGGAAGGACATGCTTGTAATATGGAGTTAACATCCCAAAACTGGATGATCCACAACTTCGGTACAATATAAAAACCATCTTAGTACCTAATGTGAAACACTATAATCATATTTGGATTTTTAATATAGAAGATTAAAAGGTACGTATAATGAAGAGGTGTGAATGTGGATTAGAGTAAACATAGACAATATCCTTTGCTTTCTTTTTGCTAAGCATATTTCTTCCAATGTTGTCACTTTGAGCATATATACTCTGGTTTCATTGTGTTGATGTAGGAAGTTGAAATAACTTCATTGTAAAACATTGGAGAATTGGTGTCTTGGATTTGTATAATGTGCACCAATTGACGGGATCTTTGTTGTTCCTTGCTGTAATTGCTGCTATATAATCAAATGTCCTAGTGAAAAGCTCACCAAACTCACTATTTACTTGATTAAGAGCATGAGATGCTTGCAAAGTCCTCCCAAGCATATCATTTTATGTCTTGATAGCTCAGGATCGTGATTTGGAGGAACACAGCCTATACCTCCTGACAATCACTTTCATTCATTGTATTTTGGATTAAAAGAGTATTCCTTGCAATGATGTATTGTTTATCCTATCTTTTCACTAAAATTGAATGTACATGATTGAAAAATTTTGAATCGTCAAGTATGAAATCTTATTTGTCATCCATGAATATTTTGAATGTTTTAAATCATGTTATCCTGTATGTCATACAATTTCTTGAGCTTTGGGTCCCTCTTGATTAGTTTTTTCTCAATATTTGCCAAATGTGCTTTGTAAATTGAAAAAAGTAGTGATTTTATCCCACCAGAAATCATAACAAATGCATCTTTTGATTACTTGGGTGAAAATAGTGATTTCATCCTACCAGAAATCATAAAAGATGCATGTTTCAATTACTTGGGGCTGAACATTGTTTTCACTATACCAAAAATCCCAATCCTTATCGATGCATTATCCTCAATGCAATTGTGTGTTGCTTAATTCTTTATAAGAATCTATCAAGCAAAATGAATCTCAAAAACCTTCAATAATTTGATATCAGATTGCCTATTAAATATGGAAAGAGCATGATGATGTCTTGTAACATGACTTCTAATGTTTCTTACATCTTTCTTTGTTTCCTCAATTCATGAACACAATTCTTGAGAATGTGAATCTTATTTATCTCCACTTTGTTTCTAGTCCATTCCCTTTTTTTTCTTTTTTTTTGAATAGAGGATTGCATAAAACCCCTGAGTATCAAATTTGAACCATGTGCTACACAAGGAGCCAAAAATTATGAGAATGCTTGTTAGTACTTGCGAAACTCGTTCCTGCACAACTATGGCAGAGGCACTATCAAGCCCTACATTCTCCTCACTAACTACTTTTATCACTTGCATTAATAATCTCTTTAAATGTTGAACATTTAATACCCCTCAAATGCATCAGCAATCATCAAGGGTTGCTTCTATATATCAATCTGCTATCAGGAAAATTAATCTGTAGTAGTTTGTGTACAAATCTCTTTTTCTCTAGAGGATCTTTGATATGACTTTTCTCCGATGCCTGGACTGCTGTTCTTAGCTTTGCTAAACTAAAAGGTGTGCACAAATCAAATTACAATTGGCCAATGATGTAATCATATTCTTTCAATGAGGAATTTTGGCTATATTAAGAGGAATTGAATTTGAAAAAACTATGAATTATTTTAGCCATTCATGCCCTTGCCATATTTTTGAACTAGTTGTCTTATTTGCCTTCCCTTTTTCTTTTCTTCAAGAGATCTTTTAATTTACTACTGGCACAAGGTATAGACAATGCACTTGATTGTTCTGATTTTTTTTTCATTCTTTTCAGCTCCTTGTTCTTTTTGTAACACTTTCTACTTATCTTTGTCAATGAATCATCCCTGTTGCATGACTTAATTCCTTTAAGATGGGTCTGCAGAAATGTGTTTTAACATTTGTATGAGAACCAGTAAATTGTATGTGACATAAATTGCAAATAAAATACATGTTTCTACCACCACCATTAGTTTTTTCTCCTCTCTTACAAGCATCCAAAAGTGCTTGAGAAAGGTCTGGTTCAAATACCAATGGTGTTTACACTGCAACTAGAGCTTGCTGCAAATATGTTTGTTGTTGGCTTCCCATTACCTTTATCATTCATTGTAAAAAAAAAAGGAGGTTGACATGTGCACAGCTACAGTTTCACAACGTATCTACAATCCTGTTATAATAACAATAAGACATAATTTGAGGTGCAAGCATATGACATTTCAGGTGTATCCATCCTGAATCAAGAAATAGTAATTGGCGAACGAGTGACCACATTCTGAATGTTGATCTATGTGTTTAGTCTAACTCTAACTTTCAGCCTTAGATGTTTCCTTGTCATCCAAACCCTGCAGTCCAATTGATAAACGTCAACATTTTCCTGTATCTGTGTAAGCTTGACAATGCAAGCCATGACTACATGCTACATTGTGCAAAGCAGAGAATGACACAAATGGAATGAGAAGTGAGCCTCCATAGATAATGGTGACATGTGTTTGACAACATTGAAAGCTACATGAGAAATTAACCTTTTTTTTCTTTTTTGCATATATATTCCTTCCTATTGATGAAGATGTTACTTCTCCCTCTCATGGTCATCAAAAAGTGGCAGAACGCTTATTTTATATTTCCTGAGGTCATTCTGGTTACTTGGCCTCCTGATCCAACTCCCCCATGACCACAAGTTGCAGGCAATGGTGAAAAGGAAAAGACCCAGGAAGTCATCACATATCAGGAGACAAGGTCAAAATATAAATAGACTTTGTCTGGCATATTGTTGGTTCCTCATCAAGTTATTTCTTCATGAAGACTAACATAACTGCACATGTGCTTAGTTGCATAGGTGCAGAATATCACATGACAGCCATCCTTTTTTTTAATGAATGTCCTCAGGCACCACTGCTTTATCTGGGAGAAAAGAATAAGACGTGCTGGTACCTGAAAGATATTGCATAAAAGTCTTCCTCGTGTATCATCTGTAGCTTCATCTAACTTCTAATGTTTACTGATTTCACAGTGCTACTTCTAAGTTAGAGGAGTTCACAAATTGTGCACTCTAGTTTGTTACTATGATCAATGTATAAGCAGTTAGAGGAGCTTGTTTCACACCTTTTGGTTCTTCTTTCTTGTTTCGTAATGGGGAATGGGAAAGCCGAAAAAAAGATTAGATTCATACTTCATGGAGCTTCTGCTGCTAACTGTGCATTGGGTGGGGAGGGTGTGGAAAAAATATAGATAATTCATGCTAGTATAGAGTCTACCGACACAGTTTCAATTTGTTGATTTATCAGCAGATATGAGCCTATATCAGCTTATTTCATAATTTTTTATAAGTACTCTAAAATAAAAAAACCACGTTGGCCAAATATTGATTCAGCAGTGGACTGACATGATACGACAATAACACTTCATGGTTCTAAGCAGTTCATCAGGTCAGGCCTGCTGTTCTAGTAAATTGAAGCGAAGCCATTAAGTTTCAACATCGTTTTAGTAATAGCATAGCTCGTTGGTTCTTGGGTAGGGTGGTTTGCACCACTCTAAATGCAAACAATCTTCTTAACAGCATGCAGGCCTAGCCTGTCCTCATACCTTTAGAACTTGGCTCCACAGGCTTGTCTTGCTAACCATATCACCAAGCAATTTGCATATAACTAGACGCTTTTAACCATTGCTAGTACAAGATTGAAAAAATATATATTTCTTGTTGCTTGTGCTTTAAAGAAAATAATGGAACTTGCAACACAAATTTAATGCAATCTAGAATTCTATTTCTTCTGAAGGTTAGCTGAATAAATATTTACTAATAATTTCTTTCCCATTTTCTTTCTACCTTGTTCTCAAGGGCGGAAGTTTTGCGACTGCATGAGGCTAGTATGCTCCATATCATCTGTTTGTAGCCATATGTTCAAATTTCATTTAGTAAACAGAATTTTTAAGTTAACCACCAATTATGACCTCAAATTTGTTGAATGTTCAATGTTGATTTGCATTGTCTCTGCTCTGTTTTGAGAAGTATTATAGTGTCAAAAATGTTATTGATGCATACCTGGACTATGGATACTGTCTCTTTGGCAGATTTTGAGATGTCTGATGCCCAGCAGGATCATGCTTTGGCTGTTGAACGTCTGGCTCCAAGATTAGCAGCTTTGAGAATTGAACTTTGCCCTGGCCATATGAGTGAAGGATGCTTCTGGAAGATATATTTTGTCCTTCTGCATTCACGACTTAGTAAGCATGATGCTGAGCTACTGTCAACACCTCAAGTATGTGCTTGATCTCATTGCAACTATCTTAATAAGTTGAAAGCATTATTTTTTTGTTCACCTTCGATATGTTTGTTGTGACTTTCTCCATGATGCAATTTTCACTGAAATACATTTTAAAACATTGTCACGGAAAACATGTTTTTTTCGAAAAAAACACGCATAATACCCAAAAAATAATCTGCTGTATACAACGGCAATTAGATGCGTTTTTTTTTTAAAAAAACGCCAGAAAATAAAAGGGGTGAAAAACACGTATTATATGTGTCTTTTTGTATTTTTATTAATTTTTATTTTTTATAATTTTCAAGATTTATTAATGTTTTATATTTTTTAAAAATTTGCCGAGATTTTCCCGAGATATACAACTTTGCCGAAATCCGTATTATACCCGAGAAATTTCTCGCCATATAATACCCGTACGCACAGTCACATGAGTACTTCAGTAAGGTCCACGTACCCGTGTCGCCGTACCCGTACTCAAAATGGGTACTTTGACACTTGGGTACGTATAGGTCCAAACTGCTTAATTTTACTTTGATTTAATTTTTTCCACCTTACTTTTTATTATATTCTTTGGATGTGAAAATTCGATTGATGTTCATATTTGACTATGGGGTTGCTTGGTTGTTCATATGTTTAAAGTTTTTCATAGGTTTCTTAAACACACTGCTGCAAGAGCCGTTGATATATATTTTCTATGTTATTTATTTGTTTATGTTGATGTATATTTTTTATTTTGATACATATTTTCTAAGTATTTCTTATTGTTTATATATATATACGGCCGTACCTTCGCACCCAAGTTTTTTGAAAATGGTCAGGACCCGTACCCGCACCGGCACCCGTAGCCCTACCTATGCGACATAGCCCGTACGAGATATATGTGACAATGTTTTAAAAGATATTAGCATTGTAGAACAATGAAAATTGAGAATTTGAGATTCACACAACACAAACAAATTTCCTTAACTCCCACGTGGTGATGAGTAAGAGTGAATCCCATAAGGGTTGTTTGGCAGCAGGGAGACTCCTGGAGTGTCCCATAAATCTGCACCAAAAATTGCAGCATACTCATGGGATAGTAGTTTTAGTATGTCATGAATCTGCCCCATTCTTGGGACAGATTCATGGAACACTTCTGTAGTGTCCCTGGTGCCAAACAATCTCATAGGGAACATGATAAAGTGTGTAGAACTTGCATACCTGTAATTCAACTTTGTTAATTGAAAATGAGAGTTGTTCAACAGAAGATAAGTCATTTGCAATCAATCAGCACTCAATTTAACTCTTGAGTGCATTAAGATCTAAACTGAACGGAACAAACTCCTAATAGAATCAAACCCGAGGACTGCATGTCAATGCCTGGATGTGTGTGATACCAGACCACCAAGCTAAGCGACTATCCTGACACATGAAGTAAACTAAAGTTGGAATGGTCAAAACTCGAGACAAATTATAAAACTCTCATTACACCTTCATACTCTAGTAAGGGAAAAAACCTTATAATATTTAAAGTTTTAAACCATCTTAGAAACGAATCTAACTGAGAAATGGCAAACTTTAACAAGTCCTAGACTTACATAATACTCAAGACTTACAGATCAGAGAATTACATCTTTAATTTAATCGAGGGAGATAAAGAAAACCTAGTGAAGGGACTGAAATACGCTTATATTATGCAGTTGACAACTGTTGGTAGAGTTTAGCAATTGGCTTGGCACAAATGGCGAATGATGTCCAAATTTGATAAATATTGATGTCATTGGGAAGCTGACATGTCAGAAAAAACAACCCTTTTACGGAATTGAGATATCAGTTTGTTTTGAAAGATATGGTCATATTAAGTTAGATAAATACTCAATTTCTGTTTTGTCCCGAGTATGAAATTTCTGAAACCAGGGGCAAAGATGGTCATAAAAAGTATGCCGAATGAAATCAATTTCGATGAAATTTTTTGTCAACTGTAGACGTGTAGACCAAACTAAAGTTAAAATTTCATTGAAAGGTCAGATCGCATGCAGATATTTGTTAAAATTTCTCACTTCCTTCTATATCAGTAAGATAACATGCAAAATAAGATAAGAGCATTATGCATTTCATGCATCACCACTGCAATGCTATGTGAAGACATGAGTGTCCTGTGTCATAGGAATCAGACGTAGAGGAAGTCACTTTCTGGTGAAGCAGCTTCTCAAGTATCTGGAAGGAACTTGTGAAGATGGATCAATAAATTCAATTCCTTCCTGTCCTTCATAGGCATTTAGGAATTGACTTACATTCAGTTGTAATTGGCATACAACAACTCGTAGGATGTCTGCTATGCAGTTACTTGGCACCCTCAAGTTACTGTAGTCATAAAAGTCATCATAAAGTTGCATGCTCAGCAGCTCAAGCTTTGGTGCATCATATAGGACTGCAAAATCTGCAATATTCATATTTGTTGGCATCAACTGTTTTTTTATATCTGCGTAATTGGGTATGTGCCATGTATCATGGTAAGATAAGCACGTGGAGTTGGATAGTCGTTTTGATTGTGCAACACACACACACACGCACACGCACATATATAATTAGAAACAACAATTTTTCCTGTGTAAAGAACAATTTGTGTGTTCATCCATGTGTGTAGAACTTATGGTTTAGTGCACTTCAACCTTCTTAGTGTGCCTTGTGCCTGTTGCATGCATTTGATCATATATCTTAGTTGAAATTCTCAATGATGCGCTGTTGAATTTGCTAATTACTGTTGATAACGTCTTTTGATGGAAAGTGAGCTTTCATGTCTGGGTTGAGATCACCGGTGGCTCAGATTGTTATTGTTTGATGGTATTTATTGTCTCTTGCGTTGATTCCTCCATGCTTTTTCTCTTTAACTTTCAGTACAAACCTTGAGTTACATTTCATTGCGTTGCCTCCTCTTGTGCAGATTGTACAGGCTAGAAGTATGTTGCAAGAATTGCAGAACCATGCAAAAACTACAACTGGCAGAACCGAAAGTTCAACCTATGCTGAGGAAACTGGTTCTAGGTTGCTACCTCAGGAAGGGACTTCAGTCTCTGATATTGAATCTTCATATAGGGGTGCAGCCTTGGAGCCATCTAAAAGTATAAATGTCGAAATTGAAAGTGAAAAACTGTCAACAAATAATGACTCAAGGTTTGTGGACAAATCGGTCATAGATGAAAAGTCCTTCATACAAAATGAGGATATACTGACACGAATCGTGCAAGTCTCAAGCGATGCTTTTGAGGAAGATGGTGATGATTGGTTGGAAGAAAGTGCAGAAATTAGTGGCTCTGGTCATGTAACCACTGCATTGGTGGATGAGGATGTATCGTTTAGTGACCTGGAGGAGGATGATGACAACTGTGTACCGACAAGATCCAATGCCAAAGATGCTTCTGCATCATCTGCAGATGGATCTAGAGGACGGGTCCAACTCAATGATGTTGCAGTGGAGGATCATCGCTCTACAGCCAGCAGTTACATGCTAGACAATAAAAATCTTTCAGCAAAGGACACAAAGGATGGTGATCCAGGGAAGCCTACGGAGGGTGGAGAGTCTAATGACTGGCTCAGTCTTGATGAGATTGATGTTGCTTGAATCTAATGAACCACCTCTGTCTCAAATTCCCAATTATTTGAATTTGAATCTTCTCAATGCTAAAGGTGGTGCATCTCGATGTGGCACATGTTCCTTTGGCTGTAGATATTTGTCTGCAAAATCGTGGAGCCTTGGTTGCTGTATTCTCAATTCTGACATTATGTTGGACGATTGATATGTGATTGAGTCGATGTCTTCTGTTATATGTACCTTACCAGCTCAGTATGTACATTCATGTGCATGTCTATTTCGTGATTGTACACCCATCTAATCGTCTTTGTATCCTGAGAATGCTTCAAAGGTGATCTCATATATGGTAAGGTAGGGATATTCTTATGTAAAATCGCACGTTAGATAAATATTGGTTCCTTCAGAAGCTTCTTAGACCTTGATTCTAGGAATCTACAAGATAGACTCTTTGCAAGGTCTGAATGAATGTATTTTGCTGTTCTATGTTCCTGTTCTCAACAGTATTTATTGTGCGAAAAAAATGTTGAACCTCTTAATGAATTTCCTGAATTTTCGTCATAGGGCTGGGTGATTTCTACAAGCTATCCGTGGGGAATTTGAATTGAGGTTTTTTTAGCTGTTTATGCGAGGCACTATCTTTTGTGTGGGAGAAGGGAATCGTTGTTCCTCCAACAATTTCCATTGTCTGGAATGCAATACTGTAGGTCAAATCATTCGTTGGGATGGAGTGGGCGAGTCTACCACAGCTTCAGCGCCATTTGTAAGGTAAAATGGTGCTTTCTGTAACCACTGGTCCATCTATTTGCTACCCCATCTTAGCAGTTCATGGAGTCGGTGTTTCGTTCCACTCTAAAAAGTTCCAAACTTGACAAGCATGATTCAGTAAACATTGACAGCAGTAGGAAATGACACTAGTGATCTCTTCGCCTCCTTCAACTTGAAGGCCTTCCAGATTCAGCACCATTTGTAAGGGAAGATGGTGCTTTCTGCAATTCCACCGGTCTATCTACTTGCTACCTCATTTTAGTGGTTCAAGGAATCGGTGTTTCCATTCTATTCTAGAAGTTCCAAAGCTGACAAATGACAAGTATGATTCAGCAAAAATTGATGGAACTAGGTGATAACGCTGGTGATCCCTTTACCTACTTCAACTTGAAGGTCTTCCAGATTCAGCACCATTTGTAAGGGAACATGGTGCTTCTGCAATTCCACTGGTCTATCTACTTGCGACCTCATTTTAACGGTTCAAGGGATCAGTGTTTCCATTCTATTCTAGAAGGTCCAAAGCTGACAAGTGACAAGCATGATTCAGTAAACATTGACGGCACTAGATGATAACACTGGCGATCCCTTGACCTCCTTCAAATTGAGAGTCTTCCTGATTCATCACCATTTGTAAGGTAAGATGGTGCTTTCTGCAATTCCACTGCTCTATGCTACCTCATTTTAGCCGTTCAAGGAATCAGTGTTCCCGTTCTACTCTAGAAGTTCCAAAGCTGACAAGTGACAATCATGATTTAGTAAACATTGATGGCACCAGGTGACAACGCTGGCAATCCATTTACCTCCTTCAAGTTGAAGGTCTTCCAGATTCAGCACCATTTGTAAGGTAAGATGGTGGTTTCTGCAATTACACCGGTCTATCTACTTGCTACTTCATTTTATCCATTCAAAGAATCAGTGTTTCCATTCTACTCTAGAAGTTCCAAAGCTGTCAAGTGACAAGCATGATTCAGTAAACATTGATGGCACTAGGTGAGAGTGCTGGCGATCCCTTTGCCTCCTTCAACTTGAAGGTCTTGTAGATTCAGCACCATTTGTATGGTAAAATGGCGCTTTCTGCAATTCCACTGGTCCATCTACTTGCTGCCTCATTTTAGCAGTTCATAGATTCAGTGTTTCCAATCCACTAAAGCTGACAAGCGTGATTAAGTAAACGTTGATGGCATAGATAATGGCTCTAGCGATCCCTTTACCTCCTTCAACTTGGAGGCCTTAAGTCCAACCTCCTTGCCAAGCGTATGAAGCAAATTTTTGTCATTTCATTACCACAACTTTTGAGATGATCATAGACAGTCTGATATACATGCATAAACTCATTATTGGTTTCAAGTAGATTGGGCATTGAAACCAAACCCAAGCAGAAGAAAATTTTGAACCCAAAATGAGCCTTACATTCCATGGATTCATTTTTCTCATTCCCTTTGGGTTGGAGAAGACACACACTTAAGTTTGATCTGCATTTTGAGTCTTTCGTTTATTATGAACCTCTACAAACCATCTATCCCTTTCATGTTGATGTAGGCCATTCGGGCATGTGGATTTAGGGGCTCCAATGGCGGTGGCAACCAATTCATGTGACGTCTAACTGGGGAAGGGCTTGTGAACTATAAAATTTATTAGGGGCTCTATGCAAACTTGAAATAGGTTCATATAAAATAATATAGTCAACCTAGAAGATCGCCACTTAATTAAAATACTTTGGGTTCTCACCAAAATGAATTGGATGTAGCAAATGTGCATTTGCATCTGGATCTAAGGTTGTCTTTAAAAATGCAATGTTGGTACTGATTCATAGGTACCAATTTGGCACGAGAAGCTGAAGCTCCCCCTCTTCCCCTTCCCTTCAGGTCCAAGGCTGTGTTAGAGCCTGAAATCCTTCCATGTTCCTCTTGTTCTATGAGCTTCTCCTCACACTATGTCTGCCACTATTCCTCGACATCTCCTTTTAGCATATATATTCCAAATTAAACCTTCTTATTGTCGGTTACGTCTTGTCTTGAGTAACAAAGATCTTCCGGATCTCCTTTAATCACTCCTCTGCATGATCTATCATACCCTTCCCCATTGAACCTTCATAGTACAGATTCATAAATTCTGTGTTACCCCTCTTGTCTCATGGTTCTTGGCTTAATTAGTCTCTGCAGTGCTTCTGCCAGAAGGACCACTTTGCATAAGATCATGCATCAATCTTGCTGCTTCTCAATGGCTTCAGACAAAAACTGATGAGTCTGAATTTTGGTCTCTAGCATTGCAAGGGCCACAACCTCTACCCCTCCCGTTTCCACCTCGTGTGCATGTCATCTAAATCACACATTGAAGGGGAAAATCATGAACAAAAAATTCAGGTTTATATCTAAAGCATAATTCCAAGCGTTTGCCCACACTTAAACAAAAAGACTCTTCTCCACCAAGCTTGGATGACTTTACTCCTTTTTCGCAACTATCACTAGGCATTGGGCATGAATTCTAGACACTATGCTCTAATGCCAAAGCTGTCATGACTCAAGTCTTAACAACAATTTTTGTTATAGATATGATGGAAATGAACATTGGGTCTTAAAAAATCAAATTAAATCTTGAGTAATGACCAAATCAAAATAGATCCAAAACAAAGGACAACGTCTCGAGGACCCATGTAGAGCCCAAACAAAAGACTACATTGATTCAAATAACAACAAACCACAAAAATCCTAGATGCTACTCATTAGTTAGATCGCCAATGCCAGTCCATCGCAAAACTGAGGGAGTTCAGCCACACCCAATATCTAGTCTAGAGCTACTTGTATGGATAGAAGGGATACAGTCAGATTGCTCTAAGTATGGTAATATCCAATCGTAGGTAGAGCATATTTCAGCAGCATAGATACACAATTATATCAAAACAGAATTAGTATATAACTCAGGACTGCCACCCATAGCTGTAGGTTTCTGAGTCTAATAAAGGTTCTATCTTGCTCCCTCAAATTAACAAACTTCTAGAGTAATGTGACTGTGTTTCTTTTTATTAAAATTAAAATCCGATAGTAAACTGACTTCTATGCGGATCCCTTGATCATGTCTCCGATATCTCTGCATACATATGTTTGGGATTTCATAGGCTAAGCAAGATTCTTTTTTATACATCTCTTTCTTCCCCATCCTTGAGAGGCTATTTGTTTTCTGATCAGCATGTTAGCAAAATAAGAAACATCAATATATTGAAGTATGATCATTGAAGGAAAACTAGAGTTTCTTTAAGTTCACACATCAATAAAAGACATATTAGGTTCCAGCCCATCTGTACTGCTGTTGGGAAACAAAACTAATTCCATAAATTTTTCATTAAGTAGCTGAATTAGAGTTAATAATAATGTTGTTCTTGAGGCATCTTAAGTATTGTAATATCTGTCACTAGAAAACAACACTTGGAAGCATAAGACAAACAATTGTCAGGTTTGACAGATACATCAATTCAGGTGGCTAGCCTAGGATTATACATTTCTATATAAGGTACTTGAGGAATCTGCAATAACTCCACCAGCTAGTAACCAAATAGATAATCATCCACAACGATTCTTTTCTGCATCTCTTCTTAGAAATTTTTTGTTCCACCATTGTGGACATGCAAAATCTGTCACTTCATATGTACATTATGTAAACACAACCTATCATGAAGCTCATATCTACCATTGTGAAATCTGAACATTTGGGTTTAAAAATCTCTGCTTAGCAGTGCTGATCGTGAGAATACATCAGTCCTACATTTCAAACATGCCCAATATATGTGTGTGTGTGTGTGTGTGTGTCTGATCACATGTGTAAGCATAAAGCTGCATACCTCTATCATGTTCCAAATTGCACACCACCATTCCAACAATCAATCCATATTGCAAATCTATACATAATTTCATAACATCTGAAAGCACCTATTCTTCGTATGCATCCTATATAGACTTGCAGTCAGGCCTGATTTCCTACAACATATTTAGCCCATCATGTAATTCTCAACATGCTGATTTCCTAGCACACGTTTGTAACTACAACATGCGGTCATGCACATAAGAGTACATATACTCAATTTAGGTATACATTCATACTGATCTATTTACATATGAACACAAGAAATGGTACAAGAACTACGTATGGCACCCAATATTATTATTCTCATAATGCACATTCCTAATATCAATCTGCATTAGTCCCTATACTTTACTCTTCGTATTGTTGAATATATATATATATATATATATATATATTATTTCACCTATGTATGTATATTTATATATATACATACATATAAATACAACAACACACAGGAACTACATGTTGCCTTTAGGTCTAAATAAATTCTCATACCTGTAAATCTAAAAAGAATTATAATTTGGCATGCAAACTGTATTCTCTATGTTGTTGGGACCCTATTTCTCTAAGGTAGTAGCAAAATAACAGCTACAATGGTGTAATATAGGGTTAAATAAACCCTTACCAGACCACCCACAATGAATTCTGAATATGTTCTCTCCTTCATTGCGAAGGTGACTCTTCAGTTCCCTCCATCCTTTCTTAATGTGTTATTTGCATGTCCTATGCATTTTAACTCTCATTCTCTTCTTGCCAACAACATATTGTATTATTGCTTCAACTACCCCATAGTGACTGATTTAATAGCTAGTTTGACTAACTTATAAATAAGTGTATATATATTTATATATTTATTTATTTATTTATTTATCTATATATATCCCACAACTATATGTAACATGAGTTTTGGCCTCCTTAACATGAAACCTAAGAAATTGTAGGAACCATTTGGTAATTTCTTTAAAAGGCTCTAATCGCCCCTCAAACATTTCCACAGAACATAATGCCTTTCATTAGAAATTTTATAGAAGTGTAAGAACCCTACTGAAGTTTTCATGAGATTATCTGATTCTTTCTGTTAACAATAGTTTCCAAAAGCTCACTCATTTAGATTAATGTTTATGAGTTTTTTAAAGGATGCCCTTTTAGAAATTTAAAAGTTAAAGGTTCATTATTTAGATGGAAGCAAGGTTCAGTAGAGAAAGCTACAAAACTAACAGGTTATTTAGTTGTATGGAACAACATGTTATGCAGCACATTGTAATTTGAACTAAGACAAATGATGTGAAACCTTTAGAACAGAGCAATCTGAATTCAAGATCTGAGTTAATCATCGAACAAGGTGGTGTTCTTGTATCATATCTTTTAAAAATATATGCTCCAAAACATAGTGTGGCTTTTTTTAATATATGCTTTCTATGAGCCTATGTAATGACCCGACCCACTTGCACACTAGGTTCGGGCTCCTGGTCCGACGGATCCCAACCTACCCCATAGTAGTTTAGGTTCCAATCCTAAAAGTGTTAGAAAACAGAACAACCAACTACTTAAAAATTTCCTTATGAGCCCTTGAAGATTTTTTCATAATCTTCAATGTGGGACTAAACTTTTTAAAGAGGGGGAAATTTAAAAAGTTGTCTTGGTGCACTTTGGTTTTAATTTCAAATGGTTTTGGATCTTCTAAAAAAATGATCTGAAAAATTGGGGTCACTATAGTTGATCAGCATTAAACATTCCAACCTTCTAGCACTTGAAGAGCTCATTCTAAAGTGAAAACAAGCCACCTAGGGGCACACTTTGGTTCATATTTGGATTGTATATAGCTATCTACCATGTCTGATGCTATTTGAACTTCAATTAATTTGACTTAATCTAGATTCACCTCTGCAATATGAGAAATACAAACCATAACCCAATTTTTATACATAGTTGCATTTGGATCTCTGTTGAAAATTGTATATTTACCAGACTCAGAAAGAAAAGTACGATACATATGCAAATCTAATTATTAATTGGATGTGAATTCTTTTTCCCAATTCCAAACTATTTGGGTTCAAATTAGAACCAAATGTCAAAATGATTCTGGACCTTTGACATCCATATTTAGGGATGTCATTATGTCCTATTTGGATCAGATATCCAACCAAAGTGTTACGAAAAGATCGGATATGGAATAAAATTTAATATTTTATTAAGAAATATGATTGGATTCAGATTTAAGAAATGACATCCTATTGGATTCGGATTCAGATACACACAAATACCAAGTTGGATAGGGAATCAGATTGGATTTATTTTTAAACTAATAACATATATTTAATGCTCTTACATTTTGGAAATTGGTAAAATTTGGTTTAAAATTCAGATTTGGATTCAAATATGAATGTAAAAATTGTAATTGGATCATATTTAGATTGTGAAATTGGATTTCAGATTCAAATTTGGATAGGATTTTTCTTTGTTCATGTTTGAATCTGAATTTGAATCCAAATATATAAATATCAAAACAAGTGGATAGGGTTAAGAGTATATCTGATTTGAATCTGATTTGTTGATATCCCTATCCATATTGCTACATAGTGAAGGCATGCACACTGAGAGCCAAAGCAATTGACATGCCTAATTGGCTACTAGGAATTGATTGCGATTTAGCACTCCAAACTTTCTCGTGCTGGCCACATTGGTTGGGACTTCGCCAACTCTTCTTCTTCAAGTCTGCTGAGGTTTATGCACCACTATTCGACCTTTACTTGCATAATGGAATTGACTGCCAAAAACTCTTGCATCTATATACAAGTTGTGGTCTCTTCTTGTAGCCATATGTAACATTTGTGTGGTTAGCTCTTTGGATTAAATCATCTGCTGAATCTTGAACTGAACTAGGAGTATCCATTCTGAAACTAAAGAGTGTTTCCTGAGTCACAAAATCAATTTTTCTTTGTTATCAACTAAAGAATTCCTACAACACATACAACTTTTTGACCAATTAAACTCACTGATACCACTTAAATTGTCAAGATCCAAAAAAGAAAAACTAAAAAATTGAAGAGACATGCAATTAAGAAGAACTCAATATTAGCTTTAAGCTATTAGACACATAACATGTTTCATGTTCATCTATTTATAAAATAAACTTCAAGTAAGATAACTCTCAAAAATAAACTAATTTGCTTTTTAAAGATCACATAGAGATGAATAATTGTACAAATTGAAATCTAAAAAATAATAAAATTTAATGTAAATGTATTCATGAATTGATTGGTGTTTAACTCAATCAATCAAAGCCACACAGAGAGAAAATAAAATACATATAAGGGATTTATGTGGTTCAGTAGACTTGTCTACATCCATAGCAAAACTCTGTCGACTCTCTAAATCAATCACCAGGAAAGCAAAGTTACATATATGTCGAGGTGCATTATGTTTCGATGGTTTCCAATCTTATCTTTGGGGACAGATTTAGTTTTAGTTGGTATGAGATTACAACAAGATTTAACATTTTGAGAAACAACTCATTTTCCTTGAATGATGGCATTAATAGACCTACTTTTCTCGATACCCATAATCTTGCCTTGATTATCCTTATCCAAATGTGAATTGAATCCATAGATATCGGCACCTTTGGCTTATTTGATGTTTATAATCACAATCACGCTCTTTGACACCACCCACAAACTCAAGGGGCTGGGAAGGATAATAAGTTTGACATGTAATACAATACATCGATCAACAGGGAGGGGCTTAGTGAATATTTCTGCAATTTGATCATCCAATCTAATATGTTTGGACTTGTAATTTCTATTTATTGACCTCATCTTCCACAAAGTGGGTGTCACATGTGTTTTTGACTCATGAAGGAAGCGGTGAGCTGACACATATAAATTTTACTAACATTATTGCACCAAAATGTAGGTGGCTTCTAAAATGAAACATGGAGTTTATGTGATAAGTAATGAACCCAAATCAATTTTGTAGAGGCATTTATAGATGATCATGCAATTTTTTTTTTTAACTCAAGATAATACATTTGGACCAAGCAAAATGGTGTATTCATTTGTAGATTTTTTGTCACCAAGCATACCTCTGAGTTCAATTGTTTTCCATTCATCTTTCAAGGTGACGGTATTAATACAATTCTGTCGACATTTGTTGACAATGTCATTATCATGTAGAGTAGTTCATTGCATGTCAGAAAACTAAAGACACTTTAAGTCAAAGGTTTAAGATAAACAATCTTGGCAAACTTTGATATTTTCTTAGATTTGTGTTGGATACACAAGAAGGATATCTTCACAAAAGCATACCTGGGACTTCCTATAGAAGGCTGACGTGAAAGATTGCAATCTTATTTATATTCCTAGTATTTTGAATCACAGTTAGTTATGTAAGACAAAAGGATTATTATGATCCCACAAAGCATTATAATATTGTGTGGATGCTACAGTACTTAACATTTAGTCATTTGGATATCGCATATGCATTTAACCAAGTCTCCCAATTTATGCATGGTCTAAGAGATGCAACAAAGAGGTAGTTAAAAGAGTACTTAGATTTCTAAAAAGTCGCAATTTACTATGGTCACTTACATTTTTGAGGAATGTCTTTTTAGTCTTTCCATGATTTATTAGTTTATACTAATGTAGATTGAGTTGGAGATTCTGATGATAGAAAATTCATATCAGGGTATTGTGCTTTTGCTAGAGCTGATCTTGCTTCTTAAGATAGTAAAAAAACAAAAGACAATTGTTAGAGTGTAGAAATAGCATGTAGAATGATGGATCTTACTACTGTGGAGGTACACTAAGAGGCATTTATTATCAGAGTTACACGAGCTTGTGGGAAACTATTTATTATTATGTAATAAGAAGATGGCATTCAGATTTCTCTTAAGTCCATTTGGTAAAGAATAGTTTTTGGTTTCTCAAACGCAAATTTTTCATGATTAAGACCATGCCTGAACTTGAAGGGCATCATTATGACACATGTATTATTATCATATTGGATCTGGATTCATTATGAATTCAATCACCATTTATATTGTTTGTAAACTGAGTATGTTATATATTATTGTGCATCATTTTTATGGCTAGCTATTATAAGTGAGGGTTTTATTTTAAATAAAAGCATTAGGGTCTATACCTTTAATTAATGCATTCCTCACAACATCAAGTTGTTATAGATATGTTGTTTCTCAAGTCTATTCTCCTATTACTTATTTTTTATTTGGATAGATTTTTGGAGATTCTAGTAGATAATTTCTCTCGTCCTCCATATGGTTGATGGATGGAGTGATTATTTAAATTGCTTGTTAACTGGTGGATACCCTTGGATCGGACTACCAGTTTCCATAATCCATATCACATATGCCAGTGTGTGAAACTTTTGGAAATGAGGCACTATTTCTATAAATTTGATTCAAACAAGTAATATGAAAGCAAGTTTGAGTAGTACGGTTAGGCTTCTTTCAATGTTAGCACACATTTGTTACGATTTGGTCTACCATGGCTTACATCTATTGTTCTTGTAGTGAAGATGACTATAACAGATGTGCCCTTTTACTGATTTTGATTAGCATAATTTGCTAATACAACATATTCATTTTGTTGCTTGTCATCTTTAGTGTGTTGAAATTATGATTTATGCACTACAAGCAATCCATGCAACTCACTTACATTGATTTGGTTTGGTCATGTGGTAATAGATGTTTTAAAAGTGGAACATGAAGATGGTAACTCATGCAAGACATGAAGAATCAGATCATTGATGGAATGGATTCCTTTACAGCTGGTTTGGTATAGGGGAAAGGGAAGGAAAAGAATGAAAGTTATAAGATGAGGATGTTCGGATCCAAGGAAAGTGAGAAATGGATAGAAGACAAAAAAGTAGTTGTTTGGGTAAGGGGAAAGGGAAAGGAAGGGAAGGGAATGGAAAGAAAAGTTGTGTTTATTTGGAATCCCTTCAAAACTGGAGAGATTCAAAAAGAAAAGTTCCATAATCCATATCACATATGCCAGTGTGTGAAACTTTTGGAAATGAGGCACTATTTCTATAAATTTGATTCAAACAAGTAATATGAAAGCAAGTTTGAGTAGTACGGTTAGGCTTCTTTCAATGTTAGCACACATTTGTTACGATTTGGTTTACCATGGCTTACATCTATTGTTCTTGTAGTGAAGATGACTATAATAGATATGCCCTTTTACTGATTTTGATTAGCATAATTTGCCAATACAACATATTCATTTTGTTGCTTGTCATCTTTAGTGTGTTGAAATTATGATTTATGCACTACAAGCAATCCATGCAACTCACTTACATTGATTTGGTTTGGTCATGTGGTAATAGATGTTTTAAAAGTGGAACATGAAGATGGTAACTCATGCAAGCATGAAGAATCAGATCATTGATGGAATGGATTCCTTTACAGCTGGTTTGGTATAGGGGAAAGGGAAGGAAAAGAATGAAAGTTATAAGATGAGGATGTTCGGATCCAAGGAAAGTGAGAAATGGATAGAAGACAAAAAAATAGTTGTTTGGGTAAGGGGAAAGGGAAAGGAAGGGAAGGGAATGGAAAGAAAAGTTGTGTTTATTTGGAATCCCTTCAAAACTGGAGAGATTCAGAAAGAAAGTGAAGGGAGCAACTCAAAATGACCTATCTACCCTTGCACGTCCCCTCATGCATGACTCTTTGCTTCATTGTAGGAAAACTATTTGCCTTTTCCAGGTTGCAGTCTAGTGCAGAGCGCCTCTTCGCAGGTATGGTGTTCCTCTCTCTCTCTCTCTCTCTCTCTCTCTCTCTTTCTCTCTCTCTCTCTCTCTCTCTCTCTCTCTCTCTCTCTCTCTCGTGTGGTCATATGAGAGGCACAGATGGCCAAATCTGCAGACGGCCCAATGGTGGTCTGTTGGGCCTCCATCACCAAAGCAGGGTTGTCCTGATCAAAAAGTGATTTTCCCAAATTAGAGATTGTTCTATTGGTTTTGTTGTGCCTGGTCTACTTCATCTTTGTCGAGTTTGGGTTTCTTTTCTACATAATTAGGGTGTTGATTTTTCTGCTTCCTTACATTTGCTACAAATAGCAACTAGGTAGGCGACTTGTTGTTCCAAGTTTTGGCATTGTGTAGAGAAGATTGACTGTAACTTAACAGGTAGGCAAATCTTTTTAATAGTCTGTCAAAACCTATTATGGTAGACCTTGCAGTAACTGCAAATTATACACAGGCAACATGTGCTTATATTCTTGTTTGAACTGCACGAAGATAGAACTATTCAAAAAATGTAGTATTTTGGTGACTATGTTTGCAAATGGTTCAATAAATCCTTCTATTTCTTTTTTTCTTTTTTTTTCTTTGTTTTGCTTCTTATGGATGGTGACGATTGTCAATTCTTTTAATCACATTTCCAAAGGGAGGTAGGTCATAATTTAGGCCTAAAGACTGAATATCTTTACAATGAAACTAAAGAAGGGAAACATAATTGAATACGATCATATCTTCCAATAACAATTTGCCAATTGGTCCATGCTTTAGGAACATAATTAGTGGGGGATTTTTGCATCTTGCATCTTCCTGATTAATGTGTGTCTGACATTACTTATGTGCAAACGTATGAAACATAAAAGGTTTTCAACTCCATAAGATTGAAAATGCTAATTTTTCTGGGCCTAATTATACCTTGTGAAGTATGATCTCAATTATGAATACAGAAGATGTAAGAACAATGTGAACTTGCAGTTCATTTCTCTATACTTGCAATTTTTACCGTGACACAAACAACATTTGTTGAGCAATCAGATCCATGTGTTTCTGTGGGTGATTAAACTCATAGTTTGTTTAGATGTTCCTTAGGATGTCTCAAGAAACCAACAGATGTTCCTTGACTTTCTCCAAGTGGATAAACAAGGAAGCTTTGATGAATGATAAAATGGCGTGTGCTGACTGAGTTCATTTGTATTTTATTAGGCTACTCATGGCCTGGAACTCTCTGAGATGTTTGTCTCTAACTTGTATGAGGTTGAGGAACATTAGATCTACTCACTCGCTTCTTCCTCAAGGGAAAAGTTTTCACTTTAACTATTACTGTAGGAAAGGTGACGGCATATACATGTTTCAAAAGAAAAGAATAGTAAGATATATATACATACAATGGCATAGGGAAGAATGAGGGCAGCACGTTAATTCAGTTTTAGACCCATTTTTCTTTCATTAGCTGCTTCTTTATGTCAATTTAGGCACACTCTATGATTTAGCACACTTTTTTTCTTCAATTCTTTTATGATTTGGCACAATTTTTAATTAACTTCTGCTATGCAAGTGGTTAACCTATTATTCAATAGGTTTTAACTTATTGTTGAAATAGAGAAAAAGAGAGAGAGAAAGCAAATGAGAGAGAGAGAGATATATAACTACTACAATTATATTGGAAGGGGTGTTAAGGGTATTTTTATCACTTAAGTTAAATCATTTCCTTTGCTTTTCTTCGCACAGCTAAACAAGCATAAGTTTTGTGTTTCCTTTTCCTTTCCTTTCCTTTCTATCTAAACAATTTCTTTTAATAGTTTCTTTTCTTTCCTTTTCTTTCTTTTCATTTCCTTTTCCATCAATTTCCCTCTCATTCTTTTCCTTTCCTTTCCATCTATTAAAACCCATCCATCCAAAAATAGCCTTAGAGGTTACTTGATAATTTTATTACTGGATAGGAAGAATTGGACACCTGTTCGCACCCCACCCCATCCTCAGGGGCGTCGAAATGCGAATCAGCAAAAATCTTTTTAAAATTAGGGTTTTGAAGAAAATTTTCAAGAGAAAGGGATCCGCACGTCGGTACAAGCTCCAACCATTCCTGCCGCCTTTAACATGGGTAATTAGACCAAGTACTAAGAATCATTTGGATCATGTTCGAGTTATTGATGCAAATCTTATATGCTTGTGCATTGAGGTTTTGGATTCATGAATCAAAGTTCATCTTGAATAAGTGACTTGTTTTTTAAAATAAATTCCTTAGAAAATGATTTGAAAAATATTTGAAGATGGTAGGGTTTTCAAATTGATTTGAAAACCTTTGTTTTGAAATCCACGATTCTTGAAAGTTGTTTTAATTGGGGATTTTGAATATTGAAATTGAGTTCTTTTTTGTGAACTCAAGATGATTTTTGGGTTGAAATTGTAATCATATTATGATCAATTTTTGGGAAAATAGCTAAGTTACCTTAACAAGCAAAATTGATTTTGATTTCTCCTTTGCCAAATCCTGTGATTTGGTCTAAGATATTAGAAACTTGGGATTTGATTAGGTAGAGTTCATTCTTGATGAAACTTAGGTTCCAAATTGTTAGAAAACATGTTGTTTTATAAACATATTTTGGCCAAGGTTATGAATTCATTGTTTGTGTTTTCTTTGAAAGTTAAGTGAAGTTTACAAATTCTTGTTGCAATATAACTTGGTCACCTTTTGTAACTCAAATTTGGACCACTTAATTTCTTGAGAAAGTGCATGTGGTGCTATTGACTTTAAGTGAGTGTGAATGTGTGAAATAAGAAGGGAAACTATATGAAACATGCATCATTCACTCTCTCATAATCTCTCAAAATTCATACATTTGGAACATTCATGTTTCACTCTCTCATAATATCTCAAAGTCCATTCATATAAAATAACACATTAGACAATCTACACATAAAGATTGTTAATTAAATTGTATGATTATCTCTAAATGTGTTTATCATATTCTTAAGCACAAGTGTTAGAGATTCAATCCATAAGCTTGAGTCATGAATAAGAATCCCAAAAAGTTAAAAATTAAGGAAATGAAGATGAAATCAATCTTTAAAACATATGGAAAATGTGGATGTCATCCATTTTCCTCAAAATTGCTAATAAAAATCAGACTTTATTCTGATTTAAATTGTTTAAAATTAGAATCTTGTAAGAATGTTTGACTATTGGAAAATGATGAAATTCGGTTTGACTTCATATGAACTAAACATCCAAGTTGGCCCAAAAGCATATGCCACATGTTTTCATTCATGTCATGAAGTTTTAAGAACCTTTATTTCCCCCAAAATTAAATTAAATTTCAGATTCTTGTGCTAAAAGTTCCATCCATTTCTTAGACTAGTTAAACACTTTTGATGTTGTTCTATAGGGGATACAAAGATTAGGGTCTTAAGTATGGTCTTACATTGTTCTTGAGACTTAATCAATCACTTGTAAATCTGGAAAATTGATGAATGAAATCAGCAATTTCTAAAAGGCTTATAGAGAGCCGATTAGGTAAGATTAAAACTTTTTATTTTTCAATAAGACATAGCTACTTTGTGGCTGAACATTGGTATTTCAAGCATGTAAACATTAAAATTATTAAACTAACTCTTTTAAAATATGATATAATTTCAGCAACTTGCATACACTTTACGCATCAGTTGCTGGAATTAAGCAAAGTTTGAAGATAAATGAAAGTGATTTCATAGTTTTTCACCACGAAAATCAACAAATTGATCTCCTTCTCTTGTTATCTCTCCAAATGAAAATTTTGCGATGGACCACATGGGCTATGAATCATGATGATTCATGGCTGGGTTTTTTACATAAGGAGATTGAAACCTGATTTATAATCGCCTCTACCACTCTTGATCAATTGAAATAAAATAAACATGAATCAAAATGACTTTAAATGAAAGGAAACAAGAGAACACTCAAGCTGGTTTATCCTTAATTTCGCTATGCAAGGGTGGATCACATTCATGAGAATGTATCTGTCCCTAATAGGCATTTATATTATATATATTGCAGCGAACCTCTCTCTCACCGTGGGAATCACTCATGGTAAAGAGTTCAAAATGGGTTTAGGCTAGTTGATTTTGAAATGGTCATGGCCTTGGGGCCTTTTTCAAAAATTGATCCGTAGGTTTATTTTTTGGTAAAATTGACTCATGCATGCATCATGCATTATAATGTACATTTGATTTGTGACCTTTCTCCTAGCTGGACATCATTCACAGCCATGAAACAAATAAAAATAAACCCTTCCAATGAGTGCATAAATTAAAATAAGAGCATGAAATTGAAGTAGATGAAAATGGATTAGAGTCACCTACCCTGCGGTCAGTCTTGATGATTGATCTTCCTCCTTACTTGTTTTCTAAATCAAGCAATCTTAAGCAAAAATCCAAACTCAGATTCGAGCTTAGCAAAGTAAGAAGAAGAATTACTTACTTTCTAGAATTTGTAGTGGGGAGGAGAGAGCTTTTCACCATAAAATTTCTAAGTAAGGGTTCACATAAGCAACCTAACTCAGCAAAATCGATAGAGAGAATAGGGGAAAGTGAAGAAGAGAATGATAGAGAGGGAGAAGAGGGCTTGGACGAATTTTTCTTCTCCTTCTTGGCTTCTCCCTCCTAGATCCTTGGTTGCAACAATTTGATGAAGACCTCCAAAAATTCATCATCTTCCTTGGTTGCCAAGGGGGGAGTTTATATGGAGGAGGAGGTAGGTTCAACTACCTTCTTTAATTTGCCTTGAAAGTTTATTCAAGGTTTAGGAAGTTGCAAAATAGATTAAATAGTTTTTAATTGCTCTAATTGACCACACCTAGCTCATTTACACAAGCTAGGTGGGTTGGGCTAGGCGTGGTCAACCTTGGTTTAGACCTAGCTGCTCAATTTTGACCAAAATTTTGGATGAAAATGCCCTTGCATAGGATTTTGCCTTATTTTATTTTAAAAAAAAATTTCTTTGTTTGAAATTGAGCTAGTTAGGTTCAAATCTAGTTAATAAGCTCTCAAAGTTATTGAATTAAGACAATTCAATTAAAATTTGAATAAAATTTGAAAATTCTATTAAATTTGGTTTGATAAGGGTAATTTCATCCAAAATTTGATTGAAAATGGTTTTCAATTGAACCAAAATTGGTTTTAAATATTGAATTTCAATTTGATATTTGATTTATATGTTTGAAAAATCCAAATGTGTATTTTATTTTCATAGAATCCCAATTTGGGTTTTGTAATCTCAAATTGATCATAAAAGGGCAAAATCATTCAGATTGGTAAAATTTGACCAATTGACCAAAATCAAAGCTCATCTGCGAGTAGTTTGACTTTGCTTGAGCTAATTTGATGAATTTGAGCTAAGAAAGCTCTTAATTGAGCTAAATTGTACTTTGACTGAGTTTAGTCAAGGTGGATTCGATCCGGTCAAGGTCTATTTATGTCCACTAATTGGCTCGTGAGATAGACCTACCACTTTGGCCAAGCTCAGCTCGTGTTGACTGAGTCCAGCTGAATTTGGTACCACATTTGGGTGCACTAGAGTCGAACCTACTTGAATTAAGTAGGCTTGGTCAGCCTAGTTATCGCTTATTGGAAGTTGACCCCTTTTAAAGATGATCTAGTTAAGGAAGAGAGAGAGGCATAAATGTCTCTCTTTTCCTAAGTTTCTAGTTATGACCTTATTCATTTCTCTTGAAAAATGATTTTTCGAAGTAATTGTGAGGAGATATTTTTGAAAAGGAGAGGTGCGTGACCTCTTAGGGGGCTTTTGACCACACGAGCTAGGTGGGGCCCACACATGGGTCCCACGTTCTAGACCCAATTAGATCCAATTCTTGGGTTTCAATCAAAATTTGAAATTTACAATCGGATATGGATTTCAAATGACATTTGTAATTGGATTTGGATTTCAAATCTTAATTTGGATCCAGGTTGAACTCGTATCCTGCTACGGGATTCATGTCAGGAGTCGGATTCAAGATTTGAATCTAAATTGTTCTTTAGATTCTAAATTGGCTTTGAAATTGCAATTTTCACAAATTTTTTTTGTAAAATTTTGGCATTGCTTCAATTCGAAATGCAAAAAAATTTGGGGTGTTAAAACGTCATATCTACCACACCTCTATCATGTCTCTCTTGTCATTGGCATTCTCTATCCACTGCTTGATGGTTTTAGGAACAGGACACCAAGTCCCTTATGTCCAACATTTCCTTTCCTTGTTGTTTGCCTTGTTCATTTGTCTGCTCGGCGTTTAATTTATGTTTTATCTATTATGTATGGTTTGTCAAGTATTTGCATCTTGTACAATATGTTTTGTTTGTTCTATCCATTGTTTCATAACAAGAACACTCTGTTTGTTGGTTTTGCTTGTTTTGTCTATTGTTTTTTGGGTCTTGAGATGTCATACAAAGTTTATGTCATAAAAATCATTCATCATGTCTATGTTCAACATAACAATGATATGTTATATCAGTACGATTACAAATTCATAACAAAAACCTGTTAAATCAAAATCAACACATTTAATATCAGGATCCTCTTAAATCAAGATAATATATAAAACACATATATATATCAAAATCAATTTGATAATTTGAACAAAAACATTATCAGTGTTAGATGTTAAAAGGATTCAAATAAACATTATAATGCAAACCTATAGAAAATCAAAATACGAACTATGGGGGGCCACATGTTGGCATACATCGACATAGAAATGTAAACAAATGTTGATAAACCTAAGACAACAATATTAGACCTGCTACAAACGCTATCAACTATGGCAAACCGCTAAGAACTAGTCTTCTGGCCCACTGTAACTGGTAAGTTGTATACATGACTTTATTCTCATGTGTTGTATATTCCTCTAGTCCTCCCCTCACAAACCACATAATACATGGGAGGAGAGATCACCAGCTGGCTCATGCATGTCATAGAAATAAAAATGCAAACAAACAATTAGACAAGCAAACACACTAGATAACTTCAAATTAAGATTCAGTTCAACAATAATTCACCATGAAAAGCCATGACCAATAATAAATACAATGAGCCATTTTGTAGAACAATTTTAATAAAGAAGACAGTCTTAAGATTCATGACGCAGTTACAAGAAAATGGGGAATCATTTAGTGAGGCTAGGCTTAGATCATCTATCCATCCAATTTTTGAATAATGTTAAATGCAAAAAAAGATTGTTTATAAAGTTTTTAATATGATCACCATAACATATGATAGTCTCACCACTCTATAGAGAAGACTGGGACTGAATCATCTGAGCATAGTAGTCAGCATAGGTTTTTTTGTATTTCGAAGGACCATGACACTTTGACTTGAAAGTGTTCAGCCCACAGACCCTCAACTTTACATCAAAGCAAACACAATAGATCAGGATGTGTATGTGTGCACACACATCTATTTTCTTTTGTTTTTTACTGGTATGGACCTATATTGATGGCTAATTAACCACTAGCTATAGCTACATGTAAAGGTTATGTTAGTTACCTACACAAAAAAATAAATACCTCTTTAAAATGAAAAATCTTCAACATTCTTCAATTTTTCTAACATTTAAATTGAGAGGAACTGCTAATGTCAAGAACTGCAATGCCTAGATATGTTAGTTTCCTTCTCACAAATCCTAGTGCCCTTTTACAAACTGACCCCAGCGTGCTTTGGTATTCTAGAGCCCCTTTGATTATACCTAACATTTCTCTGTCTCTGAATTAGTTACAGATGCTTTATAATTATATAATATATTAGGTGTATTTTTTAACAATAGTGGCCATGTAGTTGTTTACTTCCAATCACATTAATGTACTAACGGCACAGTTTTAAAGATGCTTAGAGTTGTATATATTTGAAGCCTATTCAAAAAGTAAGTGTTTCTTAGATATTTTGTGAATGGTGTAATGATCTGGTTTACGTAATGAGTAGCTCAACAGAATGATTCATGGATAGCTTTAGTAAACTAGTTACCCATGTTTTAATAGTTATTAAGTAGAAAAACTGAAATATTCTAGCACAACAAAAGAACACTTTATATAATCTTTTTCTAACATGACATGACATGTCAAATCATTCATCTTAGCCTTATGTATAAAAGATATACAATGTATGCATCACTGTAATATGTGCATTTCAGTTAGCTGTCACTAAAATTTTACGAATGATCTTCAAAATATAATAAATATTGTTAGCTTCAAAAGGTAAAAATGGAAACACCCAAGAGAGTAAAGTTTTCTCAAGATGGCAGATATTCTAGCTATATCTTTCTTTGGCAGCCTTTAGAAAATTCACATCCTATAAAAAAATTGATTTATTTAACGAGGGGTGAAAACTAGTTTTAAGTTAAGATTTCTCTAGATAATTTAATACATGTTCCTTATTTATCCTGATTTCCCCAAGAACGATAGAGTGAACCATTATCATACAGGGAGTCCTTAATTTTATACAATCATATGTGAGTGCAAGAACTATTAAGGTCATGAAGGCATACTAAAAAAGTTCTCCTATTGCCTGCGAGAGAGTTTATAACTACTAATGTCAATAATTGCAAAACCTAGATATTAAATTAGGGAAGCATAGGTTTAATCCAAGACCAACAAAGCAAGTTAGTTCAGTAGCTGCTTGATGAACACAAAAGCATCCAGGTCACATCCTCAGTCTTCTTGTGCAAGCAAAATGCCTAATAAGACAACATTCAAATATGTGATTTTGGACTGTGTAAGAGTCCAGACCCAACAATGCATAGTTATATTAAGAGTCAAGATTGAACAATGCATAGTTACATTAATATTCAAGACCCAACAAGAAATTGTCTAAGTAACTGCAATATATATGCACACTCACATTTCATTAACCAATTTGAGGGCTAGCCATATACATACCTGAAAATGAGATGAAAGGATGCACTTTCACTCAATCCTATTCTAGATCTAGCAAAGAATGCCGCAAATGAGTGACAGAGAAAGGAAGAGAAAATTTAATGATTTTAGAGCCCCAGCCAAGAAAGGGGGAGAGGGAAGGTGAGAGAAAGTAGAGGTTACATACCTGTGAGGACACGGATACCAAAGGACTACAGATGATCCCTTTCATAGATTAGGGTTGTAAAATGAAGATAGAGAACAAGTGAAACATCAACGACCCAAAAACTAAGGTAAGCAAGAGAAAGAGATGGTGAAAGAGAGATAGAGTGTGTGAGAGAAGGTTTCCCTATAGTGAGGAGGGGAGGATGGAGATCAATTGGCTGAATGGTAGAAGAAGAGTGGAGATGCATAAGAAGGGCAGAGATTTGAGTGTTTTGAGAGGAGGAGACATAGTGACGGTTTTGTGCTCAAGCATTTTGAGAGAGATCTTGACTGTGCCATGAGCAAGCATTTCATGGTAAAGCACAGAATGCCACGGAACGGAGTGGGTTTTATACCTAGCCATTCCCCTATCCAGCCCGTCTTGAGTGTCCAACATCCAATGTTTGTGTCAGGAGTGTGAAAAATGAAACTCCTTTAATTGCATTACTCTAGATCTAAAATGGACAACATATATCCATTTTAAAGCATCCCAAACTTTATATGAAGGTTTTAATCCCACAATTTGTGTGTCAATAGATCTAGTAAGTAAGGAGATAATCCATCCAAGCAGTAACTGGTCCTACCTCATCCATTATTTATGTTCAGGGTTTAGTTCCTCAGTTTTTCCATCAACTGCAGTTTTAAATTTAGGCAAACGATGTCTAGTTCCATCGATCAGACCATATAAATCATAAAAATCCAAAATAGTAATGAATTGTGACTTTCAAAGGTGATAATTCTCTACATTCAACTTGATGTTCAAGAAATATTTGGAGAGAGGATGATGGAAAAGAGTTGCTTAGCAGATTGTCGCCTAAGCTTTCTACTCCCACTTATCAAGGAGAATGAACGTGCAAGATGGAAGCAACAAGAAAAAGAGCACTACCCAAGATCTTATGATGGCTAAGACACCATATCAAAACGACACATGTAGAAAATAAAATATGCAAGGAATTTATGTGGCCTGGCAGGCTTGCCTACATCCATGAACAAAATGCTTTCTAAATCAATCGTCACTAGAGGAAGATTCTATATGTGTAGAGAGGATTACATTTCGATGGTAGCCATCTTATATTTGAAAACTGGCTTGGTTTTAGTTGATAAAAGATTACAGCAAGATTTAATACTTTAAGAAACAAATTGTTTTCTGAATGGTGGTGCTGATAGACTTGCTTTGCTCAACACCTATAACCTTGCCTTGATTATCCTGATCCAAATATGAGTTGGATCTACAATATCGGCAGCTTTGACTTCTATGTGTCTATCATGAGAGTCATGTTCCCTAACACAATTAGTGCATCATTTAATAAAATTCAATCCCACATATTAGGGGAAGAATTGTTGTGTGAGACCAAGGGAGAAGAGACGAGGTTGAGAGAGAGAGATGGTGAGAGCAAAACCCTTGTTGCTATTAACCCTAATCTCTGATTGAAAGAGATTAGGGAGGGGCGGCTAAAACAAAAATTACATATAGGCCCTCAACAAATATAAAAGATAACAAATAAGACATGTAACTTTTTAAAATTCCATAAAACTACCTAACCTATTAACTAATATTCTAACACTCCCCTTCAAGCTAGAGCATAGATGTCAATCATTCTTAGCTTGTCACAACCTCTCATAAACTCACCAATAGATAATGCCTTAGTGAGTAAATTTGATGTTTGGTTCTCTAATGAAACATGCACTGTAGATATAACTCCTTCCTGCCCCAAATCCCTAGTCAAGTAACAATCAACTTCGATATGCTTTGCCCTCTCATGGAATACATGATTGTTAGCTATGTGTGTGGCAGTGTTTGCATCCCAAAATTTTTATTTGTTTTGGAGTGCTCCAGAAAAGTGAGGTTTTTGTTTCGAAAGAGGAAAGAAAGGGACTCGCCCGTCGGTACAAGGGTCGACCGTTCCCGGCACCTTTACCAGGGGTAATCAACCCAAGGACTATGTTTATCATTGATGCATTTCGCTTTAACATAAACATCTTTTTGATTCTATATGCGGTGTAGAAAATTTTGAAAGTTTGAAGTTTTAAACTTTTGAAAAGGTTCTTGAAGAATTGCTTGAAAATGTGAAATGTTTTGAGGAAAAAGTGGAACTAGTAAATATCATTTGAAAAACTTGTGAAATCCTTTTGAAATCACTTTAGTGTTCTCTTAAGACTTTAAGTAGGTTTGAGATTTTGCTCTAATTCGGTTACCACCTAGCTAGAGCTCCATCCCTTCTTGCTTAAGTTCCTTTAGAGAGGTGCTTGTGATCATAAGTGAAATAAAGTGGGTGAGAATGCATGAATGCATTTACCCTATATGATTGAAAAAAATGTAAAACATTCCTACCACAACATTCATCTAATGTCATTCCTACCACAACATACATCTAATATTTTGTTGTTATAATTATTGTATATAAGAAGGAAAAGATTTTGAAAATGGATAGAGATTGTAGACCATCAAGCACGATTCCAATATTGGGTCATTACTTGGTTTGTGGTCTTATTGAAGTTGGTAAATAGAAAGTTCATGAGATGAGAATGTTAAAAAGAATACAAAAGATAAAACACTCTTATGAAAGGAAAGAGAGAGATATAGAGAAAGACATGCATACATGTGTACATACCATCACATATATACATATATGAAAACTTAAGAGAAAAAGATGTATTGATTCGAAGAGAAAGAGAGATTTTAGAGGAAAAGAAAAATATCATACGCATATATGGGTATGAGAAATGTTATAAGAGAAGATATTGGTCTTGAAAAGAGGAATAAATATTTGAAAGAGAGGAGATGGAGCACATGTACATACGTATTCATGCACATATGAAAATTTATAAAATAGAAAGTGAAAGCATAGAGAGAGAAAGATGGGGGTCATCATGTTGGCATAAATGTATATAACATGGGTATACATCCATACCTTCACAAGATTAGAAAAATCAAAGAACAACTTAAAATTACCAACTTCAAGTTTGATGTGGGCCGGAGGGGAGCTTGGACTCATGCAAGAGTTTAAGCTAAGTCCCTAAGGCCATGTTAGAAGGTTCTTTTTGAAAATGTTTTGAAAAATATGATTCATATAAGTATATAATGTTATTATTTAGTTTGTTGTAAGGGATATATTTCTTCCACCATTGGGTATGGAAGAAAACAAGCAACATAACGAGGCACTCGTTAGGGTTCCTAATGTGATGATTAAGATGGAAACTAGCGCAAAATGACATGGAAATGCATATTAACATGTACATTTTCGTGAGGGTCTATTCCGGGTTGGACAAGTCCCAACCTTAAAAATTAATATGAAAATAAAGGGTCCCCAAACCACACTCTCATTCCCGACATGCATTCACATGTAAGTAAAGAACCAAACAACTATGCATGCATAATATATATATAACATTCAAGGAAGGAAAGAAAGAAAATTGATGATGGAAAAAGCAAAGTTCAAGTAGGAGGGAAGATATGATGTAACTATGAATTGATATACTACCTCATCTTCTCATGTTCCCGGTGCACTTGAGTATAGCCTCTTGACTCTAAAATAGAGATTGAGAGCTATCTCTTTTGGCCATGGAGAAATGAGGAAGAGAGAAAAATAAGAGGAAACAAAAGAACAAAAAAATGTATTCATGAAAAGAAAGAACATGATTAAAATGAAATATCATTTCATCTTTCCATGCTCCCGGTGCACTTTGAGTATAGCCTTTGTCTCTAAAAAGAGATTGAGAGCTACCTTCTTTAGCCGTGGGGAGATGAAGATAAGGAGAAAATGTAGAAAGAGAAACAATGTTATATTTAATAAAAGAGAAAGCATGATTCAATCATGAAATGAAAGATCCTCTCATCTTTTCATGCTCCCAATGCACTTGAGCATAGCCTCTTGTCTCTAAAAAGAGATTGAGGGCTATCTCCTTTGGTCTTGGAAAGAGGAGGAAGAGAAAAAAGAAAATAACAAGAACAAGACTATATTGAAGAATGAAATAACAATAACAGCAAAATATATCTATTCAGGAAAAGAACAACGACAACAAGAATATATTGAAGAGAAGAAAGAGCAAGAAGATATTAATATAGAGAAAGAACAAGAACAACAAGAATACTTGAAAGAGCATGATTTAATCATAAAATAAAATATCATCTCATCTTCTCATGCTCCCGGTGCATTTGAGCATAGCCTCTTGTCTCTAAAAAGAGGTTGAGTGCTATCTCCTTTGGCCATGGGGAGATGAAGATGAGAAGAGAAAATGAAAACAACAACAAGACTATGTTTAAGAAAAAGAAATAACATAATAATAAGAATATTAATGAAAAGAAAGAAGAGAGAAATGAGAGGGATGAAGATTACATACCTCTAATGAGAAATGATCTAAGGAAGATGAACACCTTCACTTGAAGATCCTCTTTTGAATGAAGCTCCAAAAGTGCTTGCTCTAAGTTGGAGAAGGAAATGGAAAGAGGAAGAGGGAGAGAGAGAGAGCTCAAGAGAAACTCTAAGTCTTCAAGTGAGAATACAATAGAGTTTCTCCCAAGGACCAATCTTGCCCATGAAGGAGGATATGGGGGGTATTTATAGAGGATTTTGGAGCCAAAACCCAAAATTTGAATTTTTTTGACCTAAAAGAACTAAAATCACCCTCCAAAAGAAGATTTTTTGGCCAAAAGGAAGGGCAAATAGGTCTTGTCCACCAAAAAAGACTAAAATCACCCTCTAAAAGGATGTTTTTTGGTCAAAAGAAGGGGAAAATTGGTCTTGTTTACCAAAAGACTAAAATCACCCTCCAAAAGGAGGTTTTTTGGTCAAAAGGAGGGGCAAATCGATCTTGTTTATAAAAGACTAAAATCACCCTCTAAAAGGAGGTTTTTTGGTCAAAAGGAGGGGCAAATTGGTCTTGTTTAAAAAAAGACTAAAATCACCCTATAAAAGGAGGGGCAAATCGGTCTTGTTTAAAAAAGACTAAAATCACCCTCTAAAGGGAGGTTTTTTGGTCAAAATGAGGGGCAAATCGGTCTTGTTTAAAAAAAGACTAAAATCACCCTATAAAAGGAGGTTTTTTGGTCAAAATGAAGGGCAAATTAGTCTTAAATGATTGATTTGGATCTAAACTTGGGTTTTAGATCTAAAAGTAGTATTTTGGATTTAATTTGGATCTGAAAGTTCTATTTTGGATTTAATTTGGATCTGAGAGTAGTATTTTGGATTTAATTTGGATCTGAAAGTTGTATTTTGGAAATCTTGTGCCTTAATTTGAATTTCGCACTTGGATAAAACATCATAGTCCTTTAGAAAAATTTGGAGTGATTACAGATGCCCCTCTTTGTTAATAAGCCGGTGTTAGCCGTGCTTAGTGACAAAGATAAACGCCATAAATTTTTCAAACAAGACATTTTCATAGAGATGTTTCAGGCTTCACCTCTTACATGAATGGGTTGTTTGAGCTTAATTTACAGGTTTAACCCCTTACCTGCATGGGTTTGCCGATTTCAAATTCAGGTTTAACCCCCCTGAATGGGTTGCCTTGACTTGCATCACAAGTTGAATCCTTTAACTGTATGGGTTGCTTTGGCTTGTAGCACAGGTTTAACCCCTTTGCCTGCATGGGTTGCTTTGGCTAGCATTGCAGATTTAACCCCTTGCCTGCATGGGTTGCCCTCATATTGCAGGTTTAACCCTTTACCTGCACGGGTTGCTCTCAAGCCCTGAGCGATAAAAAAAATAAAAAATAAAAATGTCCCAGTGTAATTGTCATGTTTTACAACTGGGAAGAATCTAGATTGAATAGTCGATGTGGAAACACAAATGTTTTGACATTGATTGGAAAATGAATACAAGAGAACTAGGCATAAAATTTCTTGAGGTGAAGGGCATTAATAGGATCGGCAAATTCCACCCCATCAGCATCAATTAGTCGGTATGAATTGTGGGGCAAAACTTCCTTAATGACATATGGGTCTTCCCAATTTGGTGCCCACTTGCCTCGTGGTCGTCCTCTCAGGTACACTGCAGATCGTAGAACTGAATCATTCACTTTGAACTGTCTCTCGATAACTGACTTGGCAAATTGTCTGGCTACCCTTTGGCGATAAGCTTCAGCATGTTCAGCCGCTTTTAGCCTCTTTTCATCTAGCAAATCGAGTTGCATTGGCCTTTTTTGTTGATATTGAGTAAGAGGGAGCTCTATGAGAGAAGCGAACTTCAAAGCAGGTTTCAACACATGTAATGGTAGAACCACTTCTGTTCCATAGACTAGCTCTGCTGGAGTGGCATTTGTTGGAGTTCTCACAGTGGTGCGATTTGCCCATAGAGCGTTGTGCATCTTTTCATGCCAATCTCTTCCAGTTTCTACTGTCCGTTCCAAGATGCGGATCAGGATCTTGTTGGTAGCCTCTACTTGTCCATTGCCTTGGGGATAATAAGGAGCTGAAAAATGATGCGTGATGTGGTACTTGCTGCACAATTGCCTCATCTTTTCATTCTTGAAATGAGTTCCATTGTCTGATACTATATCATGAGGGACTCCAAATCTGCAAAGAAGATTTTTGTGAATGAAGGACACTACATAACGTCCTTCCACTGTTCTGAGTGTGACGACTTCTACCCACTTGGTAAAATAATCCGTTGCAGCAAGAAAATACTTATGGCCGTTAGAAGCTGCAGGGGATATCGGTCCAACTACGTCAAAGGCCCACATTGAAAATGGCCAAGGAGATGTCACAAAATGCAAGTGAGAGGCTGGGGCATGAATCACTGGGGCATGCAGTTGGTATTCTTTGCATCTTTTGACAAATTGGTGACAATCTTTTTGCATGGTAGGCCAATAATACCCTGCTCGAATTATTTGTTTGGTGAGAGTTTGGTAACCAACATGGCCTCCACAATCTCTTCGATGTGATTCTTCGATTACTTCCTTTGCCTCATCTTCGTCAAGGCACCGAGAGTATTCAGTGCTAAATCCACGTCTGTATAATACTCCTGCTAGGATAAAGTACCTCGCAGACATACGTTGTATTGCTTTTTGTTCATTTTTAGGCATTTCAGCCTGGAATTCTCCGCTTTCAATGTACCTTTTGATGTCATGGTACCAAGGTGTATTCTCCTCTTGGATATGATGAACATGCGCCATCGTTTCAAAAGCAGGGTGTTCTAATCTTCCGATCTCAAAAGAACGGATTGCTTCATTGGTTCAAAAAGTGATAGTCGATCCTAAGCTCACGAGGCCATCCGCAATAGGGTTACCTTCTCTCTTTATGTGAGCCAATTGTACTTCTTCGAATTGACAGATTAAGGAGGTAGCAATTTCTTGATATGGCACCAACTTTTCATCTTTGACTTGTCATTCTCCGTTCACTTGATTTATAATAAGCTGAGAGTCGCCGAAGGCATTCACTCTTTTCACTTGAAAACTCAATAAAGAACGAAGTCCTTGTATGAGGGCTTCATATTCAGCCATGTTATGGGTACATGGAAAATCAAGTTTCAAAGAGTACGGGATCATTTCGCTTTCTCGAGTGATGAGTAAGATGCCTATGCCTGCTCCCATCACATTTCTGGACCCGTCAAAGTACATCTTCCATGTCGGACCCGTTTCCAATCTTAGTACATGTTCATCTGGAAACTCATCGTTTGTTCTGATTTCTTCGTACTGAGGGAAGTCTGCTAACTGATCCGCAATTGCTTGTCCTTTGATTGACTTTTGAGACACATATTCAAGATCATATTGCATCAACAGAACTTGCCATTTTGCGATACGCCCATTAAGGAATGGTTGTTCCAAGATGTACTTGAGAGGATTTAGTTTGGAGAGTATCTTGACCTCACAAGCTAATAAATAATGTCTCAACTTCTGACACATCCAAACCAATGCCAGACAAGTTTTCTCTATTGGAGAGTACTTCTTTTCGTACTGAACAAAAGTCTTGCTAATGTAATAGATTGCATGTTCGATGCGACTTCCTTCCTCATATTGTGCCAAAAAGCCGCCACATGCTGACTCATTCACTGTAATGTAAAGCAGCAATGGTCTACCCAACGTTGGTGGTTTTAGAATCGGTGGATTTAGAAGGTATTTCTTGATCCTTTCGAATGACTGTTGGCATTCAAAACCCCATTCAAACTTGACATCTTTTCTCAGTAGCTGGTTGAATGGCTCGCATCTCATGGCCAGATTGGAAATGAATCGTCTGATGGATTGGATTCGTCCTTGCAAGCTTCGCAACTCCTTGATATTGGTAGGTGGTGGCATATCGATTATTGTCTTAGCTTTTGTAAGATCCATTTCAATTCCCTTCTTACTGACCATGAAACCCAACAGTTTGCCTGACACAACCCCAAACACACATTTTTGAGGATTTAGGCGAAGCTTGTACTGTAAAAGCCTCTCGAATACTTGGGCAAGAGTTTCAATGTGATCTTCTCTTGTCTTGGATTTGATCAATATATCATCGATATATGCATCCATGATTTTATGCATCTGGTCATGGAAGATGGCGGCCATGGCTCTTTGATAGATTGCTCCAGCATTCTTCAACCCGAATGGCATTACCGTGTAACAAAAAGTACCCCAGGGTGTAGTAAAAGCAGTCTTAGGTTGATCTTTGACTACTAATTTGATTTGATTATATCCCGAATATCCATCCATGAAAGAAAACATTGCATGGCCTGCAGTACTGTCTACCAACTGATCAATGTTTGGAAGAGGATAATCATCCTTCGGTGTGGCTTTGTTCAAGTCTCGAAAGTCGATGCACAACCTAACTTTGCCATTTTTCTTGGGGACCACCACGATGTTCGCCAACCATTCGGGGTAATCGATGGCACGAATGAATTTTGCCTTTAGCAAGTCCTCTAGTCCTTCTTTTACAGGGCCTTCTAGTCGAGGGCCAAGCTTGCGCAATTTTTGCTTAATCGGCTTGCAATTAGGGTTTAAGGGCAAACGATGTTCGACCAATTGAGGGTCTAAGCCTGGCATATCTTCATAAGTCCAAGCAAAAGCTTCTTGGTTACTTATAAGAAAGTCCACCAATCTTTTCTTCTCATCCACTGACAAACTGGTGCCAATTTAAAGAATTTTACGATCTTCACTGGTTCCAATATTAATTTCTTCAATTGGATCATTCACCAAAGATGAAGGATGTTCTTGTTTCTGAATCTGAGTGAATTCTGTTAATTCTGACTCGGGTATTGCCATAGGTTCCATTTCACCGACTACTTGTTCGATAAATGCTTTCTGGGGGGGACTTTCGTGGAAAAAGAATAAACTGAGACATATTGAGTTCCGACATCCTGTAAAGAGGATAAAGGAAAGAGTTGGACGAAATTGACAACAAAAAATTACTTGCATTTGCATATAAAAGAAAGGTTCTTAGTTCATAGAATGGGTCCTCTCATGAGACCAGACAAAAAGATGTTTAAAATTACAAAATTCATGGGAGGATTTTGAAACAAAAGTGAATACTATTAGCCCCCAAGATCTTCTTCAAATTCCTTCATGATATCCCAGTCCTCTCATGTTTATCTGAAAAGAGATGCTAATCGGTTGCAAGATGCCATCTTCATTTTTCCCAAGGCCAGTGAATGGACGGTAGCCACCTTTCAGAAGCAACTGAAAACCCTTGGGGTTTTTCATGAAATGAACATACAATAGGTGTTCTTGGTAACTTGGACGATTGCTTGAAATAGTATAAGCATTCCCGGATGGTTCCGCTATCTCCATGTTCTGCATCCATTCTTCCAAAGGTCTATCCTTTATTGTTCTTATGCTCGGTACATCTACCAGATCAATTGGCCTAGGGAGCATAGGTTGCATCAACCTCTTGACCGGATCCTCAGCACGGACAGTGATGACTGATGGACCAAAATTCCATTTTAGGCATTGATGAAGAGTGGATGGGATCCCTCGTACTTGATGGATCCAAGGTCGTCCCAAAAGCAGGTTGTATGATGGTGGTACATCTACCACATGAAATACAATGCAATGGCTAGTATTTTCAATGATCACATTCATGTCGAGGGTACCTTTGCTGTTCATGCCTCGGCCATCGTATCCGTAGATCTTGGTATTATCAGAACGATATTTGTTTTCACGAAACCCCAATGTTTTAGCCGTGAGATCAGGACAAATATTTAAACCACTTCCTCCATCAATCAAAACATGTGGCACCGTCATCCTATTGACCTGAACAACGATGTAAAGAGCATCTTCATGGAAATATCCCCATTTTGAGAGGTCTTTTTCTGAGAAGGTAATTGACTGATTTTTAGAAGCTTGAATCGAGTCTCCCTCATCCATAGGTTCTTCCAAGGGGAGAACGTCCAAATAGCATGGATTTTCATTTGAGGAGTCATTTGATGATTCGTCGCCTTGTAAGATAAAAGTCTTTGGAATCATAGGAAGTTTCTTGGGCAAACTTTCTATCATACCATTCATCATAGCAATGAAATCTAGAGGTTCCTTACCTTGGTCTACCACCATGATTTTGTGTGAGCTGCTTCCAATATAAGGTCGAATGTGCTCTTGTGGATGATACGGAAGTGGAGTGCCTGTAGTGATCATGGCTATTGCCGCCTTTCCGTGGTCAGGGAATGGATTCCTTAGTATCTCAGGGGTACTATCATCACAAATCTTGAGATCTTTGTTGATGAAGTCTTGAATAATATTTTTTAGGACAAAACAATCCTCAGTGTCATGACCAGGGGTACGATGAAACTTGCACAGTTTTTCTTTATTTCCTCCCATCATTTTCGGAGGCTCTGATACTTTTGGCAAGACAATAGTTTCTTTGGCGAGAAGGTATTCCAGGATCTTCTCTCGAGACTGGCTCAGAGGAGTGAATTTCCGATCGTAGCTCCAACCTGGGTGTTTGTTCTTCCTTTCATCGTCGCCTTTGAGAAACTGTGTGTTCTTCTTGAAACTGACTCCCTTGTCATGCTTGTAGTTATTATCATGGTCCTTTCTAATGCTAGCATTGGCTATGAATTGTAAAGGCAGTTGTGTCCTTCATCCTTTCTTTCCATCTTCTTTGTACTTAGCAGCAATAATTCCATCAAAATCTTCTTCCTCAATCCCTTCTTCTATCGAGTTTGCTTGTTCAATTAACTCAGCAAAGGTTTTGATCGGGGCATTGCGGATGAGACTTTTCAAGGGTTGGGCAAGATTTTTCCTAATGAGTGACAAGGCTTGTGTCTCAGAAATGGGCTCCTTCATCTTATTGCATTGCATTCTCCATTTTTGGATGAATTCTCGAGTCTTTTCTCCATGTTTCTGACGAAGACTGCAAATGGTACTGAGGGTTGGAGCTATGGGAGCATTTTGTTCAAATCTTTCAACAAACATGTTAATCAACTTGTCAAACTCCTTCAGCTCGATTGGATTGATATTTTCTTTATATCATTGTGCGGCAATGCCTTCAAGACTTCTTGGAAAATATCGGAACAAAGCTCTGTTATTTGTCCGAATTTTGTAGCAATCATTGAAAAAGGTTGAAAGATGAACGTGTGGACAAGTGGTTCCATCATATCTGATGAATTCTCTGGGCAAGCCTTTCACGTCTTCGTCTCCTTCAATGCCAAGGTAGTAGTCCTCACATGAGTATGAACGTTTCCCCTTCCCCCTAAGCTCAAGATTGTTCATTCTTTTTTCCATTTCGTAGAATCTGCGCTTAGTGGGACTTTCATCATCACTTGATTCGACCGATTCTGGCCTGGTCTTTTTCTTTTTGCCCTTGATCTCCTTTACTTTTTCTTCAAAACTCTCACTGTCTAAGCTGCTGCTAGTGATGTATTTCTTTGTCTTTTTTACTTTCTTGGTAGGTTTTCTCTTCCTTTTGGGCTTCTCTTCCAAACTTTTAATGGTGATAGGACTGGGTGAGCTGTTTTCTATCATAACATCTTTTCCCTTTTTATTTTTCTTTGTTGTCTTTTTCTTTTGAGAGAAGACAGTTCGGGTTTTTCTTCCTTACTAGTTGTCGAATCTGAACCCAAATTGTCTTCATCCTGATTTTCAACAAAAGACTTGTTTTTCTTCTTTCTTTTCTGCTTGGCAGTCTTTTCATTATCCGGCTCTGGAGTAACCATCAAAGCCTTTTGCTCTTCTTGCTCCTTCATGAATCGCTCCATGAACAAACGGAATATATAGTAAGCTTCTGGCTCGATTACTGGGAGGCCAAGTGTTTCTGGATGGAGTTCAGAGGATGAAGCCTCATTTTGGGGAGTCTGCTTAGCTTGCGATCTAGTTTCAACCATCTTGTTGGCTTTCAAGTATTCACCTTATGACATAAGAAAATAGAGTTATTCGGCGAAAATGATGACAAAATGAATGTTCATATTGCATTAAAAGTTACATGCAAAGATACTAATAAAGATGACAACGACAGAAGGAATACAAAGTTGACAACATAAAACTTTTTAGGGAAGGATGGATGGTGGTCGGTTGGCATCCCACCACTCAGCATATTCCTTCTTCACCACTGGGCCTATGAACCAAGTGTATGATATTTGTGTCTTCCATTCTTGTCGAGCTACTGCAAACAATGTCGTCCATTGAGGAGAACTAAGGTCAAATTCGGGAATAGCTCCAATTGGTGCATGCAAAGAGACCACCTTCTGCCTTTGAGAGAACTGTCTCATACATCTATCAGCACAATAATCAACTATGAAGTAAGGGCCCAAGAGTGTGGTACGCCCATGATGATGGTGAGTGTATCGGGGTAGGCTTTGCCGACGATCACAATAATCCCAAATGATCTCTTCTTCATTCAATTGCTCGATCAAACGACGGTATTGCTCTAAGGTTGTCAATGATCCATCAGTGTTTCTGAATAGACTGGCTTGAGGTCCCGCATGCTTGAGGAACCACAATTGTAAAGCATATGTGCATCTTTCTATGAAGTCGATGTCTCCAATGGTAAAGCGGGTGAGTCCTCGGTAAAGGAAGGCTAAGGCTGTCATTGCTACTGACAAGTGTCGGGTCCCTCTATGCCCCCATACTCGAAAAAGTTGGGCAATACGGACATCTAAAAGGTTACTTCCATTGATAAAAAGGGTCACTCCTACTGTGCAGAGCATCATACAATGTTTAATTCTCCCTATGGCTTTTCGAGGTAGGGTAGAAGGTTCAACATAGGTTCCAAATTCTTCATACAAATTTTTCATGTTGATGCTTTGATTTTCATGGTTTTCTATTAAAGGCCAAGTTTTTCGTCCAGTAAAGTGAGCAATGAGTTCATTTGCATTGACCTTGGTTGGGTTCATAAGGAATTGTTTTTCCAATAGATCATTTGGGTCACAAGTTGGGGTAGGGAGGTCTAGTATTTCGGCAAATTCATCTAGTAATATTGTCATTTCTCCCCATGGAAACCAAAAAGAGGAGGTCCTTGGGTTCCAACGCTCGGCGATTGCATGTACCAAATTTCCATCAACTGACTGCATTCCTCCAGCTGCCACTGTCTCTAGCCCACATTCTTCAAAGTAAGAAGGAAACATCCGAGAGAAGGTGGGATGCCAAGTCCGATACCATTCGGGAGCCAAAGGTTGAGACTCAAGAGAAATGTAGGTGGACCGTTCGGGACCTTCCCCAAAGAGGATGTGATCATAAGGGAATGTGACACCATGTTGGAAAGAATACATCTTGAATGATGACTCTAAAAGATAAAAATTGAATTAGTGGAAAATATTGATTAGGTTCACAAAGACAATATGAGGTAGATGTGTGGAATGAGGTTGCAAATCATCACATAAGGTTTCACGCACATCAACATCTATCATGAAATAATTTTCTTTTTTTTTTTTTAGAAAATTGGGTATAGGAACCTAATTGAGATAATTTTGTGTCACGATAATCCGATATCAAGTTATGCTTATATACCTTAGCCAAATGGCTTAGTACGAGCATAGATTCTTCCTTAGGCAACTAAGGGTAGAGTTCATCAACTTCTTCTTGATCACTCGTCGATATACCATAAATTACCACTCATGGTACTAACGAGGGGGCGTTCCCGCCCAATGTGTGGTCTAATTGTAAGGCTTAGTCTTGTGCTACCGCCAAAGACCAAGCCCGGCAACATGATGACCGGGACAAATAGGAATGAGGAATTTTGAAATATGAGAAATCATATAAATTGAGTTGTCTCTAATGCAATGCTGCCTAAGTTTGAAGATTAAAATAGAATAGCAAGCATGACTTTCAAACAACTCCTAAATTGAGAAGGGTGGTATGTGATCATAAATATGTGTGAACATGATTGATCCTTCTCAATTAGTCCTATATGCAAGAAAACATTCACAATCACAAACAATGCAATGAAATGCCAATGGGGTCGAGGCAAAATAAGGGACATGCTTTATCATTGGCAATACATGAGATGTTCAAATTAATGAAAATGCATCAATAATCATAGCCAAACGATGACGAGTCTCATCACGGTCGCCATCTGTTTGCATCCAAAATTTTTATTTGTTTTGGAGTGCTCCAGAAAAGTGAGGTTTTTGTTTTGAAAGAGGAAAGAAAGGGACTCGCCCGTCGGTACGAGGGTCAACCGTTCCGGCACCTTTACCGGAGGTAATCAACCCAAGGACTATGTTTATCATTGATGCATTTCGCTTTAACTTAAACATCTTTTTTATTCTATATGCGGTGTAGAAAATTTTGAAAGTTTGAAGTTTTAAACTTTTGAAAAGGTTCTTGAAGAATTGCTTGAAAATGTGAAATGTTTTGAGGAAAAAGTGGAACTAGTAAATATCATTTGAAAAACTTGTGAAATCCTTTTGAAATCACTTTAGTGTTTTCTTAAGACTTTAAGTAGGTTTGAGATTTTGCTCTAATTCGTTACCACTAGCTAGAGATCCATCACTTCTTGCTTAAGTTCCTTTAGAGAGGTGCTTGTGATCATAGTGAAATAAAGTGGGTGAGAATGCATGAATGCATTTACCCTATATGATTGAAAAAAATTAAAACATTCCTACACAACATTCATCTAATGTCATTCCTACCACAACATACATCTAATATTTTGTTGTTATAATTATTGTATATAAAAGGAAAAGTTTTTGAAAATGGATAGAGATGTAGACCATCAAGCACGATTCCAATATTGGGTCATTACTTGGTTTGTGGTCTTATTAAAGTTGGTAAATAGAAAGTTCATGAGATGAGAATGTTAAAAAGAATACAAGAGATAAACACTCTTATGAAAGGAAAGAGAGAGATATAGAGAAAGACATGCATACATGTGTACATACCATCACATATAACATATATGAAAACTTAAGAGAAAAAGATGTATTGATTCGAAGAAAAAGAGAGATTTTAGAGGAAAAGAAAAATATCATAGCATATATGGTATGAGAAATGTTATAAGAGAAGATATTGGTCTTGAAAAGAGAATAAATATTTGAAAGAGAGGAGATTGAGCACATGTACATACGTATCATGCACATATGAAATTTATAAAATAGAAAGTGAAAGCATAGAGAGAGAAAGATGGGGGTCATCATGTTGGCATAAATGAATAAACATGGGTATACATCCATACCTTCACAAGATTAGAAAAATCAAAGAACAACTTAAAATTACCAACTTCAAGTTTGATGTGGGCCGGAGGGGAGCTTGGACTCATGCAAGAGTTTAAGCTAAGTCCTAAGGCCATGTTAGAAGGTTCTTTTTGAAAATGTTTTGAAAAATATGATTCATATAAGTATAAATGTTATTATTTAGTTTGTTGTAAGGGATATATTTCTTCCACCATTGGGTATGGAAGAAAACAAGCAACATAACGAGGCACTCGTAGGGTTCTAATGTGATGATTAAGATGAAACTAGCGCAAAATGACATGAAAATGCATATTAACATGTACATTTTCGTGAGGGTCTATTCCGGGTTGGACAAGTCCAACCTCAAAAATTAATATGAAAATAAAGAGTCCCCAAACCACACTCTCATTCCCGGACATGCATTCACATGTAAGTAAAGAACCAAACAACTATGCATGCATAATATATATATAACATTCAAGGAAGGAAAGAAAGAAAATTGATGATGGAAAAAGCAAAGTTCAAGTAGGAGGGAAGATATGATGTAACTATGAATTGATATACTACTCATCTTCTCATGTTCCCGGTGCACTTGAGTATAGCCTCTTGACTCTAAAATAGAGATTGAGAGCTATCTCTTTTGGCCATGGAGAAATGAGGAAGAAGGAAAATAAGAGGAAACAAAAGAACAAAAAATGTATTCATGAAAAGAAAGAACATGATTAAAATGAAAGATCATCTCATCTTTCCATGCTCCCGGTGCACTTTGAGTATAGCCTCTTGTCTCTAAAAAGAGATTGAGAGCTACCTTCTTTAGCCGTGGGGAGATGAAGATGAGGAGAAAATGTAGAAAGAGAAACAATGTTATATTTAATAAAAGAGAAAACATGATTCAATCATGAAATGAAAGATCCTCTCATCTTTTCATGCTCCCAATGCACTTGAGCATAGCCTCTTGTCTCTAAAAAGAGATTGAGGGCTATCTCCTTTGGTCATGGAAGAGGAAGAAGAGAAAAAAAGAAAAACAAGAACAAGACTATATTGAAGAATGAAATAACAATAACAACAAAATATATTCATTAAGGAAAAGAACAACAACAACAAGAATATATTGAAGAGAAGAAAGAGCAAGAAGATATTAATATAGAGAAAGAACAAGAACAACAAGAATACTTGAAAGAGCATGATTTAATCATAAAATAAAATATCATCTCATCTTCTCATGCTCCCGGTGCATTTGAGCATAGCCTCTTGTCTCTAAAAAGAGGTTGAGTGCTATCTCCTTTGGCCATGGGGAGATGAAGATGAGAAGAGAAAATGAAAACAACAACAAGACTATGTTTAAGAAAAAGAAATAACATAATAATAAGAATATTAATGAAAAGAAAGAAGAGAAATGAGAGGATGAAGATTACATACCTCTAATGAGAAATGACTAAGGAAGATGAACACCTTCACTTGAAGATCCCTTTTGAATGAAGCTCCAAAAGTGCTTGCTCTAAGTTGGAGAAGGAAATGGAAAGAAAAGGGAGAGAGAGAAGAGCTCAGAGAAACTCTAAGT
>NC_045141.1:10051491-10116045 GCF_008831285.2 Nymphaea colorata
AGTCTTAATCAACAGTGCAAATATCTTGTCTTTTCTTCTAATCCCCATATATTTAGATAAACTTTCAAATGTTCCTATAAACTTACCAAATTCTTTGGGAATAGATAGGGCTGTACAATTAGTCAAGCTAACTCAAGCTCGACTCAAACTTGTTCAGTTACACTCGATTTGAAACTCAAGTTATAAAGGAGTCGAGTTCGAATTGACATGAATTTGACTCTATTTTTTTAATTTAGCTTTTTTATTAATTTTCAAATTTAAAACAAAAAAATTGAAGGTAGTTGATAAAGGAACTTAAACAAGCCAAACTCAAGCCATGATTTTAGTCTACTGAGTCAACCTTTTGCTGATCTTGTACAGCTCGAGTCCAAGCTCAAGCCACGATTTTGGTCAATCGAGTCAACTCTTTTGCTGATGTCATACAGCTCAACTCGAGCTTGAGCCCAGCAATGACTCCATGTGTGCAGCTGCCAGAGGACTGGTACTTCTGAGTTGACCCCAGAATTGAAGCATTTATTGGAAATGATGAAGAAAAATGGAACTGCATTAGCCAATAAATGTTGGATGTTTCCGTAATAGAGTGTCGTCATCAGATATATTTGGTGTAGTGGACTCTGTTTCCCTTTTTTCCTGCCTCGAACCTGTCTCATGACTCTGGAATCAAGTCTTCCCTATGTGGAAGTATCGTCAATCTGTCTTCCCTTTCTTACCAGCTGTTCTTCCATTTTCTCTCCTTGACAAACCTGGTGGTGAGTTGTTCACCATAACCTCACTCTGCAACCAGTCATTTCTTTGCTAGTTTTCATTCCATCCAAACAACCAAGAATCCTGAACTTTATTTTTTAAATTAAACCTGATATGGACTCACGGTTCTCCTCTTCGATTCTTTTTGTTATCAATTGATTCTCCATCTCCTGCTATATCTTCTCGCCACCCACCAGCTGGTTGGTCTTCAAGTTACTCCGCAATTGTTGGTCTCCTGTAATCTCTGCATTCCAATCTTTCTGGGTCTAGCGTTCATTTTCAACTTCCATCTGCCTATGGAGAAACCGAAACTTGTTATCCCCCAATTCTGGTTCTGCTTTTGATCTGGGTCTCTCCTTTGTTAACTCCTCATTTTTTCCCAAAATTTTTTTCCTTATTCTCTCCCTGCCACTCCTTAGCTCTCCTGACATAATGATAAATCTTCACTTCCTTCCACTCCTTTATTAAATTTCAATTTTGTTTTGTTTTCTTTTTGGGGGGACTTTAAGAAAGTTTAATGGAAATTGCGAGCTTTCCCATTCATTCATTCCATGCAAAATTGTAAGAAAAATGAAAAAAGTGTAAAACAGCTTAAAAGTAAATCTACGAAATAGAGTGAGTTGATAGAGTGCTAAATTTTTCTGTCAATCCCTTGTCTGAAAGTCTGATTTCGATATCAATGTCTTAATCCCAGAGGCGTGTTTCGATAGCAATGTCATTCTTCTATAAGTTTCCAATGGAACAGCGAATCACAGTCCAACGGAAGGGCCGCTTCATCTTTTCCCAAACTTTTGAAGCGATCTTGATTATTGATGTTCCATTTATCATCTGAATTGAGAGTTGCTCGACATCCACTTCTGAAATCTTGATGATGAGAACCAGAGATTTCCACCCATGATCTTGTCGTCGAAGATTTACCATGGAGGGATCGATCATCAGAAACCCGAGAAGGTCCGCCATTTTTCGAACACCCTTCCTCCCTCCATTCCACTTCCGAAATTCTTGTCCATGGATTACCAAATATCATAAGTTGTCAAAGTTTGGACCTTCTTGTAGTTAGATGGTTTTTTCTGCGTTTATTATAGTTTACTGTGAGATAGCAAGGTGTGTATCATGGTGGCTTTATGTTAATATAAACGGTGAGGACACTTATTTTTTTAAATAAGTTGATGTTAACATTTGAAAATTTATCTAAAGATATGGGGATGAGAAGAAATACAAGATATTTGCAAAGCTTGTGTATAACTATCAAGATGAAAATACTAAAAGTACTTTCCATATAAACAAATCAATTAGCTCATTAATTTCCATTATCGGCTACTGTGACAGCACCCAATAACATAATACGTGGTTAACAATGTCCCCGCCAGCCCTTTTATTAATGCATGAAATCATAAAAGATTAAAATTGATGTTGCTTTAACTTAATTATAGAATTATTAGGCGAGAAAACATGTTCGTTCAAAGGGTATTAATTTTATATATATATTAGTTTACCATGGAACAACTGCATGGTTTTTCTAATAACAAAAGTTAGGCGTACTTTTGTGAGTTGTCAAATGCTTTCTGGTAGTACTAAGAATTCTTCATTCTGGATCTTAGACTCGATCTGGTTGAACTTTGACCCAAATGTCTTTGTTGACCTGACCAACGTCATGAAACATCATTTGTTTCTGAGAATGCACTTCGATTAGGTATGTAAATGGATTTACTAAGTTCAACTACCACATGACCTGATTTTGGATCCATTTTTGGTGCAGAAATTTGGAGGAAACAGGTTTAGATTGGTCATGTGCTTTCATAAGTGAATGAGAATGGGCGTCCATTGTTCCAGTGGGGTCCAATAAAGATGTGAATTGATATGTATACATATGAATGTCGGATCTGAATTTGTTTTTAAATTAGGATAGGAGATAAAGACCCAACCGATTTGTTTTCATAGCAGCTAATTGAAGGTTGATTCCTACTTTATAAGACATGTAAGGTTAAAGAAAAGGGAAGTGCATTAGCCAATCGATGTTAACTATGTCACCAATTGTTGAACAACGTTTACTGTTTTACTCACATTTTGTTCAAAGAAAGTTTTTATAGCAGGATGTTGGGGAACACAATAATAAGTCAGAAGCATAAGCAGATCCCTTGTTTTCCAAATAAATGTAAAGGATTGGTTTATTTTTGTCATTCTTCCATAGGGGAAGCCTTCCGTCATATCGTTTTAAGCCTGGCGACCACCTCCTTCATGCCCATTCTCTCAGTTGGTGCTTTCATTGAACATGACATTCCCGTCTCCACGATCATAACAAGCAGCTCATTTAGAACAGTTCCACTGTTATTTTTCTTCAGAAGATGTCCTTCGTCAGCATGATCTGAAACCGTTTCACAGTTATTTTGCTTCAGAAGATGACCATCAATGACATCTGAAATTGCAAGCAGAAACGCTTCAGCCACCCACTGCCTCAAAGTAAAGTCCCCATTAAAACTTTCATCGGTAGGCTTTCTTCTAGTAAACACCTCAAGCTGAAGAATCCCATAGCTGTAGACATCAGCTTTGGTCGACACCTTTCCAGCGGCCCCGAATTCTAATTCATCCACTCAACAAGGTCAGACATGATCATGGAAATATTTAGTAGACAATGCACATTGTCGTTAATGAGATGGTTTCAGACAAAAAGGAAGCCATGAAAAAATTAGGACTAATTATTTTATTTTCATTTATGGTGTACACGAAACTCTATTTTTTGTTTCCATGCATTTGTAAGGAGGAAGTGATTTTTACTAAAGAAAGAAACATACTCGAAAGGGAAACTTGCTGGCACTAGTGTATGTGTGTGAATAATTAGGTTTAATATTCACTATCTTAGTTGGATTCAGACTCATATTCAAATGCAAAATTACATAGTCATCATCCCCATTAATTTTACTTATTAATCTGATTTTTCTCTTTTCATAATAAAATCCAAGTAATCAGTTGTCGATGGGTTGGTAATCTAAAATTAAAACTTGATATTTGGAAATTATGGAATATGGATGTTGATAGAACTTCCTTTCCATGGTAAGCAGGACAAAGTTGTCTAAGAAGCACTTCAAGCATAGAATTTATGATAGGACTAAGAGTTGGTACCTGGCGCAATGTATTCGGTGGTTCCAGGGGTGCTTGTAAGAGATGAAGATTTGTGACCAACTAGCATCTTTGCAATGCCAAAGTCACCAACATCTGCTGTCATGTTCTCATCTAGAAGCACATTACTTGGCTTTAGATCGCAATGAACTATAGTTTTCCAGCAACCATGGTGAAGATATTCTAGAGCACAAGCAACGTCAATTATGATATCCAATCTTTCGAAGAGATTCAACTGCTGGCCAGATGAGTGCAGACAGACTTCTAGGCTCCCAAGGGGCATGCATTGGAGAACTAAAGCCTTGAAATCTGCGCTTGAGCAAGATGTGATGACTCTAAGAAGGTTTTGGTGTCTAATTTGGCACATCACATTGCCTTCAATGTCAAAACTTTGTGATGCTCTATCAGATAACAAGTTTAGGACCTTAACAGCCACCATTGTTCCATCCATTAAAATTCCTTTATACACTGAACCAAAGCTTCCACTCCCGAAAAAATTTGCACTGCTGAAGTTGTTTGTCGCTTGAGATAATATTCGGTATGTGATCACTGGGAGGGTAATTCCATGAAATATTTCAACCTCCTGATCATGTTTCTCCAATCCCCCCTTTCTATACTTTGCGACAACAATGAGTATCCAAACAATGAATACAAGTGCAAATCCCACACTTGCTAAGAAAATATCAACTCTGAGCATGTTGACATTATTGTGCTTCTTCGCTCCATCTGAACGTACTGGCACATGGAATTTGGGAGCTCCACAGAGTGCATAGTTCCCTAGGAATGACTCGGCAGAAAGGTTTGCAAACTTTCCACCACTTGGAATCTCTCCTTTCAATAGATTGATGGACAAGTCCAAGACATGGACGTATTGATGTTTCTCCAATGATTTTGGTTTCTCACTAGAAAGCTTGTTATGGGAAAGGTCAATAGCTTCATTGTTTACCATGTGTTGAAGTTGTTCAGGAATGTGACCATCAAATTTGTTGTGAGAGATGTTCAAATACTGTAGCATTTGGAGCTTTGATAATGATGCATGCAACTCTCCACTCAGCTTGTTTGCAGAGATATCCATGTTGATCATCATGGCAAAATTACCTAGACCCAAAGGTAGGTGACCAGTGAAGGAGTTGTCCTGCAAGTATAGCTCCAACAAGTCCTTCAACTCACAAAGACCAGCCGGTAGTGTTGATGACAATTGTTTGAGCTAAGATCCAGCTTTTGCAAACTAGTGAGATTGTTTATAGAGCTTGACATTGACCCAATTAGGATGTTGTATACAATATCAAAATCATACATGCGGACCAACTGGTAGATTGATAGTCGGATTGGGCCTTCTAATGCATTGTTGTTAAGAAGCAACACCTGTAAGCTATGCATCTGTCCTATATTTGGTGGATTGAGCCCTTTCATTTTGTGGATCTCAAACCTAAGGCAATTAACTTGGTCAAGTTGGCTAGGGCTAATGGGATAGTACCTTCAATCTGATTAGAGGAAAGGTCAAGTTTCAACAAGGTGGTTGTCTGGTTTCCAATAGAGGCAGGAAGAATGCCACTCAAAAGGTTGTGTGATAGATCAACTTCATCTAGCAGTCGACAGTTGGTGAAGGATGTGAGAATGGAGAGCTCATGGTTGCCAGGTACATTGGTCAACTTATTTATGTAGATGTACAGGTGCCTGAGATGAGCAAGACTACCTAATTCTAATGGTATCGGCCCACTGAATTGATTGTGTCTTGCAATCATAGTTTGAAGACTAGTAGCATTGGGGAAAGATGGTGGAAAAGGGCCATCAAAATTGTTCACTCATTGCAAGAAATTGGAGATTGGGCAGGAAGTGGCCAACTTGTTTAGGGAGATGCCCTGTTAGCTGTAATCACTCCAAATTTTTCTAAAATTTTTGAAGATCCAAAATAGATCCAAATTCATATCCAAATTGAGCATTTCAAACCCATAATTTCAAATCGAGTTTGAAATGACCAAATTTGAGTGTCGGGCGTGTACGTACCTTTCCTTTGTTTTAAAAACTCATTTCTCACGCCAAAATGTTTTTTAAAACCCAAGTTGCATGCTGAACGAGTCGGCGAGCGACTGAACTCTGGACTGACTCAAAGCAGAGTCGGCCGTCCATTTTCAACAAAAAAACCTTTTTTTACATTTTAAATAAAAAAACTGTTTTTTATGTAACAACATTTTTATTTCATTTTATTTCAATAAATTTGTCACGCGCGCAGGTGCGCGTATGCACGCGACAATGCTGTTGCGCGGCAGCAAAGCAGCACGCGAAAGCACGTCGACCGATCGCGCTGTCGCGGCAGCGACCTCTCACACGCGCGGGCTTCATTTTTTTAAAAAAAAGAGCTGTTAGGGGCATTTTTGGGTCATTTTGAGTGGGCATTTACCCTCCCAACACTTGAAAAAGTGATTTTCTGGCCTAATGGCCAATCAATACTCTTTTCAAACCATTTCTTTTTCAAAATAATTCAAAATTATGTGAAATTCGGATGAAAATGTTATAAAATTCAAAAAAAAATCAAAATTTGGGTCTTGGCTCTAAAATCCTCTATAAATAACCCCCACTTCCCCCATCTTGGGGAAGAGTGGCCCTTGGGAGAAACCCTAGTGTATTGAAGACTTAGGGTTTCTCTTGGGCTCTCTCTCTCTCCCTCTTCCTCTTTTCATTTCTCCTCTTCCTCTGCAACTTGGAGCAAGCTACAACTCTGTTGGAGACATCCTCTTCATTATCTTGGAGATTTTTTCAATGTAAGTTCAAGATCATTTCTAGCATTGTTGTTCATTTTCTTAAGTCATTCCTCATTAGAGGTATGTAATAATCATCCCTCTCATTTCTCTCTTATTTTTTTTTCTTCTCATCTTCATCTCCCCATGGCCAAAGGAGATAGAACTCAACCTCTTTTTAGAGACAAGAGGCTATGCTCAAGTGCACCGGGAGCATGGAAAGATGAGATGATCTTTCATTTCATGATTAAACATGACCATGTTTTTCTCTTTATTGAATGTAGCATCGTATTTTTTTCTTCATTTTCTTCTCATCTTCATCTTCCCATGGCCAAAGGAGATAGCACTCAATCTCTTTTTAGAGATAAGAGGCTATGCTCAAGTGCACCGGGAGCATGGAAAGATGAGATGATCATTGTGTAGGTTGGCAGTTTCATGGATGACTATTCAACTATTCAACGTAGTAGTTGAAAACATTTTCATGACTGATGAGAACCACCACTTACATATAGGTTGTGAGAGATGACAACCAAAATTAGGTAGTAAATATAATCATAAAAAATACATTTTTTTTTCAAAAAACAGTGATAAAACATGAAAAATAAGTCCGCTGTATATAACGACAAAAAGATAATTTTTTGAAAAGAATATCAAAACAAAATAAGTCATGTGTTTTAAATATTTTCTTAAAAAGTTGTTATCTTTATCTTTATCTTCATATATATATATATGCATATTAAGCAGCTGGTTATAGTCATGACTACCATTCACGTATCTCCAAAATTCAAAAACTTAGATAGAAACAGTATTTCGTTGGCATTTGCATGGATAAACATCAATTCCGTGGAAATTTAACAGTTCAACCAAGTTGTTGGTTATGCATAATACCCAGTTTAGAAATGGTTTCTCGGTTATGATGGAACTTTTGAGTTCATTAAAGAACTTCGAGATTAATTTGAGGCAAGCAAAGCATCCAGTTGCTGCTTGATCAGGACCAAGAAACAAACATTCAGCAGTCGACGGCAGAACCACCACCAAATTTCTCAAAACAGAAGTGGAAGAAATCCTCTCTGTCATTTTATTCTGTTACCTTGTTAGGAAAAGCAGAACTTATGTTGCTGGGGATTAGGTCCCCTGAATTTGTTAAGCGAAATCAATCTGTGCAATGCAGAAAGATCAGCAGATTAATGCTAGTATTCACACAGATGTTTCCCAAGAATTGACCCAATCCTTCAAAACCACACAAAAGGAAACAAGCCAAAACACACAGAAACACGTTAGCAGTTAAAGTGGATAAAAAGAGAGATTAATTTCTACATAAGACTGAAGAAGCTAAAAAGCATATTATTTGACAATCATTTCGTAGGCAACTTATAGCATAACCAGTACTCAAATATTTAAATTCACAAGAAAAATAAGATCAACATTACTTGCACAAGCATATCAGTGCTGTATATGTTAGAATGTGTGTCAGAACCCAACTATAGTTTCAAAATTGTAACAGAGGCCAAAATAGGATTTTTCAAATTTATATAAGTTAAACTAAAATTTATGAAACTTACATATCAATGTTTGAAGCTTTTAAAATTTGATGGTGAGGGGCCAAGGCCCCTGCCGGCACCCCTGCCTCCATCCCTGGTGTGTAGTAACAGTGGGTCTGTCTAACTTACTACTAACAATTTTGGCTTGATATATAATATCGTGTTAGATATTGTGGAATTTTAATAGTCACTGGTGTCATGTCTCGAAGCATTAACATAGCTTAACGATTTAGGCAAAACCCAAAAAACCATAGCAACAAAAGAACATGAACTTAATGAGCTTCTTTTTGCAATGTTTCATAACATATTTTATTGATGTTTTAATCAATTAAATGGATTTCAATTTTATCAAAGTGCTTCCTAAATGTTGTTTGCCACATTCAGGCATGTTCATAAGTATAAGAATTCAATCGCACAATTAGTATGCTTCACATATATTTCTGATGCTCATATCTTGCTTCAAGCGAGTAATCAAACCTGGTGATTGGTCATACAGAATATATATGATAATTAATCACTGAGTTGATCAGACCATCACATACAGATTTTAGAATTTGGATCCCTATGTTACTAGAATGACTAAAATCCAGCATCAATACGTTAAAGCACACAAATAAGCAATTATTTCACATAACACTGTAAAACTATCACAATCATATATACTTGTGGAATATAAGTAGATGATGCAAGCCAACAACCACCAACATCAAAATAAGCATCTTAAACGTGTTATATAAGTGAAAGAATCTATGATCAAAGATTCATGCTAGAAGCTCTAGGAACAAGGCAGGAACTAGGGGTCGTCTAGTAATCACAACAGGACATTATTGTTATATGTATCTGCCACGATATTTAGGACAGATTCATGGAATGTTGTAACATAATATTACATAAATCTGCCTAATATTTGGGACAGATATATGGAACAGTTACATACTGTTATTGTTGGCATATACAAATTCAAGTTAGAAAGCATGGAGAATTAAAATGAAAAATAACTTGTGAAAGTTCAACAAAGAGAACTTTAGAATTTGTCATTGAATCGACATGGTCAATGATAGCCGAAGGGTCATATAGAGCCAATTCCCCCCAAATTAGGGCTGTCAATGTATCTAAGTTTAATTGGATATCTAACCAAACCAGTTCAAGAAATAACGGATATGGAAAAAAATTTAATATCCGATTAAGAAATTGGATTGGATTCGGATTTAAGAAACGACTTCTGACTGGATTCAGATTCAGATTTGGATGTACATATATATCCAATTGAATTTGGATTCAGATTCAGATCCAGAATGGATTTAATTTTAGATAAAAATCTTATATTCAAGTGCTCTTACATTTTGAAAATCAGCCAGAATTGATTCAAAATTCGAATTCAGATTGTGATGTTTGATTTTAGATTCATTGTTTGTATTCGAATAAGAATTTGAATATGTTTATGTGAATATCCAAAAAAACAGATATAGTTCAAGATTTATCTCATTTGAATCTGATACAATAACATCCCTACTCCCAATTCCAATCACAGGATCCTGAAAGACAATAAATAACAAAAGATACAAACCCCTCAAATTATTCCCTATTGGCCTGCAAGTATCATACAATAGAGATAGCCAATAAGAAACTTTGGTAGATAATCAAAATTAAAAACTCTATCATATACATATGTGGTGTGTGTGTGTGTGTATATATATATATATCATAGCCATAGAAAACACATTTTAAAAAAAAAAACTCGAAACAAATGCGATAAATTAAATGGCCGTTTAAAACTTCAAAAAACAACATTTTTTTTTTGAAACAACGTTAAAAATGAAAAAAATACGTTTAACCCATTTGTAACGTTTTTTTTGCATATTTTCACTTTTTTCAGTTTTTTCAAATTTTTTAATGCCACAGTTTTTTTTTTCATTTTCAATTTTTTATTTGTTGCAAATCTACTCATCTTTTCATGTTTGTGTTACTACTTTCTCTCTTATTTTATTTTTCACTCATTTTTAGTTTTTTAAAATTTTTAAAAATTTACCGTATTTTTTCCATTTTTTTCAAACTCGCCATATTATACTCAAGAGTAACCTTGCTGTTTAAAACTCCGTGTTGTTATATATATATATATATATATATATATATATATATATATATATATAGGGAAGATTTTGTATTAAAAAATAGCAGATTATAAATTTTCACGAATTCCTGGTAGAGACGGTTAACCGTATAAATGCTAGTTCTTTTAGTAAATCCAGTTTCACTTCTTATTTAGCTTAGTAATAACCTGATCAACCTTGGTCAAAGCATGTGAATTTAAACTGTCGAAGAAAGGTACGAAAATTTTACAGAAGTCCTTAAGAAAGTCATGTTTATTCATGCCATCTATTATTGTTAGATGTCATATGCAAAGTCTGGACGATGTGAAATGTACATGACCTTTAAATTTGACGATTGGAAGCTCCAATCTATCACATTTTATTTCAATATGGAAAAAAGATTTCACTGTTGCTATGTTTTCCACAAAGTCCAATTTCAAACCATGTGCTTAGGAAGCTAGCTTTAGGGGCATTAGTTGGTATATGCCATCAAGGGAAGAGTATGTAAAAAAAGCTTTCTCTTATGCTAATGGCATTTATATTATTCTGCCTCTCCTAAAAGACTCGAACTATGAAAGATTGAAATCCAAGAAATGGCCATTAACTTGGTGTTCTGCTTCTGCGCTTTGCAAATACTAAAATGAAAATCATAGGTTAAGAAAAAGAAAGGGGACAGCAAATTGGTAGCTTTGGAACTTCACATTTTTAAAGTGAAAACATACACCTTAGATTCTTGCATGTTTTCGTAGCTGTTTCCCCAAAAACACAGCTTGTTTGCACGTTTCTAGGCCCATCTCTCTATTGATTCTTTCAGATTGATGTAAAATTAGCTCAGAGATAAGGAAAGACCAGAAATTTCTAGCAGCCAAACACTCTTCTGCGAATTTGTTAACCTTTCCGATTCAATGCATATAAAATATCGACAAAAAGTAGACCAGCAAGTTTTTGTTCAGAAAATTGAAATTGATCACCGTTCCTTTAACTTTGCAAACAACTCATGCATGACATGACACTTTAGTTTCTTGACCATCAAATTTGAGAGAAGAAAAACAACAAACAAGAGATAGAAATAAAACCCATTTTGAAATAAAGAAAGGGGAAAGTTTGGGATCTCAACTTCAAGTCTGGACAAAAAACTAGAGAAGAATCCGATGGAGAGAATCATAACGCAGGAAAATGAGTGCCGAGTTTCTTCCTCATCTTCCCTCCTCTGATCCCTTCTTCCTCTGTAGCGACTCGAGCCACGCCCACTTGACAACCCCACCGACATATGTTAGAAAAAACAAAAATGCAAAAAAAAAATATTTATTACTTAATTTTAACATGGTTGGTTAAGATGTTTTAACTGTTACCTTATCAATTTTCTCCATAAATTCTTCATGCTCATAATTTATCATATTTGACTTGTATGTCTTCAAGTTGTTTAAGGACGTTTTAAATTATTTTCACATATATTTTTTCATCAATTCTTTTTTTTAAATACTTGTCCAAAACAAATAGTATATTGAACTTTGATTGGTCTATTAAACAACTAGTATGTTTGACTTCTGTACTTTTTTTCACATTAACGGTGCATGTTGAACATTGATAGGTTTATTTTTGAATAAAAACATATTTTAATTGAGTAAACTATTATTTCATGATGATCTCTTATTATGAATTATTAAATCAGGTGACCCATATTATTTCTTATTTAAAAAAAACATTATTTAATATTTTTTCATTTCATTGAGTTAATTGAAATAGTTTGTGTTACATAAGTAAAATGAGTATTCAATGATATATCAAATAATTTATTAGTCCTCTCATCTTCATTACAATAGTTGTTTTTTTACATAAAATTGTATAATTACTCCAATGATATATATAGTTTATTAAATCTTATGATTTGTTGCTTGCCTACTAGTTAGAGGCTTTTGTTTTCAAGTTTGTGAATTATGTGTCATATATCAAATTCCTAAGATTTTTGAATGAATTGTATGATTATACAAAGTAATTTACTTAATTGATCAAATAAGTAAATTGATAATTTGATAAATAAACTTTTTTATAAGCTTAGCAGTTTTTTCATATTGAGATTATGCAGAATGAAGATGCTTTCAACTTAAAATGAATATCATAATACGTTTAAGATTTCTATTTATTATAAAACATTTTTTTTGTAAGTTAGTTTTTTAAAAAAAGTATATTTTTTGCTATCAACTTTTTTTTCATACGTGATGTACATGCCAATAATTTTTTTTTAAACCTGATATTTCTTAAATATATAATATAACTATTCTTGTAACCAATTTGAGATAACGGTCCATTAAAAAATTTGTAGCTTTAAAAGTGTATGTTTCATATTTTTAACATTTCCCATTTCGTTGAATTTCTTTGTTGAAGTTTTCTTTATTATCTCACTTAAATAAATATATTATTTAAGATATCATGCTTAGCTGATGCGTTTGCTTGACTACAAAAAAAAAAATCAACATAGTATTATTTAATTAATTAATTAGTTTTATATGATATAGTTTTAAATATGTTAAGTTAAATGATGTATATGATTTCTATAAGAATATTATTACACGCAACTCCATGGAAGTCAGTTCTTAGTCATATTATACTATATGTAATATTTATGTTCCTTTTGTGTCATGATGTTAAGTTAGTACCACCAACTCAGCATCCAGATCTATTAGTTCAGATATCAGCTCTCCCGGTTCGGATTCAAATATTAGGCTCTTAGATTTGGATATCAGGTCTCATCGTTTGGATTCAGATATTAGGTTACAGGATTCGGATATCAGCTAACGCGGTTTGGATTCGATATTAAGCTACACGATTAGGATATCAGCTCTCGTGGTTCGGATTCAGATATCATGTTATAGTTTGGACTCAAATATACTTGTTAAGATCCTTAGTATCTGAGCGGAATATTTACTTAAAACTGAATCTGAATCCGTATCCAATCGGTTGTTGTCTCTTAAATCCGAATCCGATCTGATTCCCAATCGGATGTCAAATTATTTACCATATCCGATTTTTAGAAGCAATTCGGATTGGATATCCAATCCAAATCCGATCCATTGACATCCCTAGCCATTGCATCCCCAAGAAAATAAATTCAAGAACTGAAAATAAATCCACGTAAATATCCTCATCATATATTTGGATCCAAGATGTGCCTTAGGTCTGAACATAACCACATTAGAATGGAACTTCTATATATTGGTCTTCAGTTCAGAGTGGCTGATCACTATCGTCGACCTTTTGGGCAAAGAAGCACCAAGTCCATCTTAATTAGTAAAGCCGGTTTTTGAATCGAGTCCACAATGCTGCCAGTTTGGTAAACCGGCCAATCCAATAATCTAAACGATCTACATGCAAATCAGCAAAAAGAAAAAATTCATAAATTCTATTTTTCTTTCAAAAAAATGAATTGAAGAATATAAAAATTGATTAAGAATAAAGAAAAAAGTGCTTTTATAACTAGTAAGAAATGAATAACGAAACAACACATCGAGTCAACCACCTTCGATCTCATTCATCAACCATTAATTTCCTGTCCGATTATTGAATCAATGGACGCTCAACACAGCAAGCCATCATGGTCAGATTTCAATGACTTTTGAAACGAGTGGATGAAACGAGTGAAAATGATCAAACAATAACTAAGTAAAAAAAGATTATAGAAGAAGAGGAAGAAGGAGAAAAAGAAAGAAGAAGAGAAAAAAAAACCGCAACTATTTTTTTTTTTAAAAAAAGGAAGAACACAAACATTTAAAAAGTGGCGAATGGAAGAACAATAAGGGGGAGGAGAAGAAGAAGAAAGAGGAGCAAGATGAACCGACTTTTTAAAAGAGGAGAAGAATGAGAAAAAGATAATAACAAGAGATGACAAGAAGACAAATAAACTGCAAAGATTTTTCCTGAGGAAAATACGTTTGCAAAAAAACACCCAAGAAAAACTTTGCTTTTAAAAAACTGAGAATGATATTTGCGGCTGAGAGAAACATTACCAGTTGAATGACCTAGTCTATGTTCTGTATAATATGCAATTGCAACAAAGATAATAAACTAATATACACCTATTTGATAAGTTGACCAACTAACATACACTTGCTTCATAATATATATTGAAAAATTTCACTTATTTAGACAATTAGTAAAAGCTTCAACAAGAGAGCGTAGAAAGCAAGTTGATCCTATCAACTTGAAGCACTTCGATGTACTAGATTCATAAGTTGAAGAAGAACCTACGAATTAGGCTAGTTCTATATAGTATTGCATATTTAGGTGTGGAAATCCTTTCCCACCTAACGAAAGGAGAAAAACAAGAAATTCTCGAGTCAATGGTATTGATTTGAAGTGGCAAAAAAGCACAAAGGGCCTTTTCTGCTGGATAGAAGAAGAGCAGATGGGAACAAAATTCCAAATGCTTCCAAACACTACCATGGACAAAGTTCCACTGTAGAAACCTTCTGGTAAGGATGGAGTAGTCCTCTTTTTGAATTTGAGTGCCATGGGTAGCTTATAAGAACAAAGATTATGGTAGGATTTTTTGTTTCTGCGATTGTTGGTCAAGGTCAGGGGTGGAGCTAAAATTTTTTCATGAGAAAGACTGAATTAAAGTTTTAAATTTTGGCTGGGGCAGAAATATCATTTTTCAAAATTTTATATACAAGAAGTAAATTTTTTTAAAATTTACATGAATTTAAAAAAAAATTGAAGTGGTGGGATTACCTTCCCATCACCCAAAGAATATTATTTTAGTTGGTTTCTAAATAAAATCAATATTATAAAAATCCGGTTTCAACGTACCAAACTGGATTGCTTAATTGTTAGACTTTGAACCTTATTCAATGTAGTGGTTCCAAACCCAACCCTCTGGCGAGGTTGAGACAGCCATTGATTGCTTAGTTATTTAACGATGTCATTCAAATTCATTTGAAAAGTAATTTGATCTTATGGTGAATGCGGATTTTGATATCCATTTAACATATGCCTATGGAGACCATGTGGAACTGTGTTGAGATGGGGACCTCTCTTGGACCTACCAATTACTCTCAAATATAAAATTATCTGATGTTTATTTCCTCCCTTTGGAAGCGGGCAACAAATGCATTCAGTATTCAGGACGGTATTTGTACATAACCAATAAGATGGAGTGCTTTCGGTAAATGAACCAGCCTCCCAGCGGCACAGCACGAGTCAAGTTGGCATTTTTCTTTTCGCACCAGTTTGAAAAGGTTAGCATCGTGATAATGGATGGCCACAATTACAAATGAGTCGTCGATGGGTCCAATTCAATTAATAAAAGGTTAGCATCGTGATATCCAACCAATCCGATTCGAAAAAATCGGATATGGATAAAAATTTAATATCCTACAAAGAAATCGGATCGGATTCTGATTTAATAAATGGCATCCGATCGGATTCGGATTTGGATATACATAAATATCGGATCAGATTCGGATACGGATTCGTATCGGATTCATTTTTAGACAAATATACTGTATCTAATGCTTCAAAAATGGCAAAATCAGGTTCAAAATTCGGACTCGGATTCGAATATAAATATAAAAATTGGATTTGGATTGTTAAATTGGATTTCGTATTCGGATTCGGATATGACTTTGCTTTATTCGAATTCGAATCTGAATATATGAAAAAACAGATATAATTAAAGATGTATCCGATCCGAATCCGATCCATTGACATCCTTAAATGCCACTAGAAGGTGGCTCGAAAGCCGGCACTCATTGGACAAACCACGTAGCTCACATTTATATTGTTATTTTTGGTGGAATCAATTAATAAAAGGAAGGAATTTATCATGCATTGTCAGCATTGGCGGCGAATGCTCACCTGGCCGTCTTATCGACAATTATTGTCATTATTATATTATTTAATAATTATAATAATAATAGTAGTATTATTGTTATATTGTAACGCCTCCTTTCATAGTGTAGGTTGGCAGTTTCATTGATGACTATTCAACATTTTCATGACTGACGAGAACCACCATTTACATATAGGTTGTGAGAGATGACAACCAATTAAATATAATCATAAAAAACGCATCTTTTTATTTTTCAAAAAACAGTGATAAAACATGAAAAAAAGTCCGCTGAATAAAACGAAATTATAGCCATTGGCTAAAATATATGTGTGTGTGTGTGTGTGTGTGTATGTATATATATCTTAACCAGCTGGTTATAGCCATGACTACTGTTTACGTATCTCCAAAATTCAAAAACTAAGATAAAAACAGAATTTTGTTGGCATTTGCATGGATCCAGCATCTATTCTATGGAAGTTTAACAGTTCAACCAAGTTGTTGGTTATGCATAGTACCTAGTTTAGAAATCATTTCTCGGTTATGCTGGAACTTTTGAATTCATGAAAGAACATCTGGATTAATTTGAGGCAAGTAATGCATCCTGTTCCTGCTTGATCAGGACCAAGAAACAGACATTCAGCAGTCGACGGCAGAATCACCACCAAATTTCTCAGAACAAATGTGAAAGAAATGCTCTCTGTCATTTGATTATGTTACCTTGTTAGTCAAAAGCAGAATTTATGTCAGGCCCCTACATTTCTTAAGCAAAATCAATCTGTGCAATAGAGAAAGATCAGCAGAGCTGCAATTAATGCTGATATACACGGTGATGTTTGCCAAGAATTGGCTCAACCCTTCAAAAGCACACAAAAGGAAGCAAACCAAAACACACAGGTACATGTTAGCAGTTAAACTGCACCAAAAGAGAGCTTAATTTACGAAATTTCTACGTAAGATCAACATTACTTGCACAAGCATATCAGTGCTCTATATGTTAGAATGTGTGTTTCAGAACAGAACTACAGTTTCAAAATTTCAATAGAGACCAAAATTTCAATTTTTTTATATACGTTAAACTAAAATTTATGAAATTTACATATCAATGTTTGAATTGTTTAAAATTTTTAGGGTGGGGGGCCAAGGCCCTGCGAGCACCATGCATCCGTCCCTGGTGTGTATTGTAACTGGTTGATCTGTGTAAAGTACTACTAGCAATTTTGGCTTGATAAATAATACCTTGTTAGATGATCTCGAATTTTAATAGTCTGGGGTGCAATATCTCAAAGCAATAACATTGCTTAATGATTTACCCAGTAATATAAAGGCAAAAGCCCAAAATCAACAATCGAAAATCATAGCAACAAAAGAACATGAACTTAATGAGCTTTCTTTTGGCAATGTTTTGTAACATATTCTATTGATGTTTTAGTAAATTAAATGGATTTCACTTTTATCAAAGTGCTTCCAAATGTTGTTTGTCACATTCAGGCCTGTACATGAGTATAAAAATTCAATCACGCACTTAGTATGCTGCACATATATTTCTGATGCTCGTAACTTGCTTTAGGTGAGTAATCAAACCTGGTGATTGGTCATACATATAGCTGATAATAAATCACTGATCCAGTTGATGTGACCATCACGTACGGATTCTAGTATCTGGATCACTATGTTACTGGAATGACAAGAATCCACATGCATAAGTTAAAGCACACAAATAAGCAATTACTTCACATAAGAGAGTAAAAATACCACAGTCATATATACCTGTGGAAGCTAAGATGATGCAAGCCAACAACCACCAACATCTAGCTCAAAAAAAAATAAAAAATAAAAATATCATTTAAATGCTTTCAGCTCTAGGAACAAAGCCGGAAGTAGCGGTCGACTGCTAATCACAACAGTATATTAGTGTTGTTTGTATCTGCAATAATATTTCGGGCAGATTCATGGAATGTTATAACATAATATTACATAAATCTGCATAATATTTGCAATGGATATATGGAATTGTTACGTACTGTTATTGTTGCCAAACGGCACCCAAGATTGAGATAAGACATAAGTATATGCAGAGATAACCCAGCTCTGTTGGTGGTGAAAAAAGCCCCGTCAGAGGTAAGGGGTTTTCTTGTAGTGGCAGCTGTCACCGTCTCTGGTATCTTTGGCCAAGTAAAGGCTGCTCAAGCCATTATAGTTCCAAGAAAATGATCAAATAAGATTATTTTGAGTGCTAAACAAAATCAAGTCAGAAAGCATGGGGAAATAAAATGAATAAATAACTTCTGAAAGTCCAACAAAGAGAACTTTAGAATTTGTCATTGAATGGATATGGTCAATAATAGACGAAAGGTCATATAGAGACAATTCCTCCCAAATTACGGTTGTCAATATATCTGATTTTAATTGGATATCCAACCAAACCAGTTCAAAAAATATCGCATATGGAAAAAAATTATATCCGATTAAGAAATCAGATCAGATTCGGATTTAAGAAATGATACCTGACTAGATTGACGTTCAGATTTGGTTGTACATATATATGGATTGGATTCAGATTCAAATTCAGATTCAGATCAGGATTGGATTTATTTTTAAATAAAAACCTTATATTGAAAATTGAAACTAAGAAGTGAATCATTAACACTTGCTTATGCCGTCTCACTACACAGGCACCTCACACCACTTCAGCACACACTTGATCCACTTATAGGGCTATATAGGAGCCGAGTCAAAATTAAGCTTGTTCAGCTTGGCTCGAGCTCTAGTTTAGCTATACAAGGTCTGCTTGAACTCGATTCGACAGACAAGCCACACCTCGAGCATGACTCTTTTAAGCTCGCTTACCAACTCCCCATTTGACCTGATTTCTTTCTTTGGTTTTAAGTTTAAAAATTTCAAAAGAACACCTAGCTCATCGTCCTTAACCCTAGCTGGAACCAGTTGCGTAGCCACATTGTGGCTGGTGTGAAATCTTAAATATATAAGTGCCCCACCAGATTTGAGTTTATTTAAACAAGTGCCCTCCAGCCCATTTTTCTGGCTCCGCCACTGGCCGGAACCAGATAACCAGGCTGCTGCCACCGGAGATCAGCCACCAGGGGAGCTAAGGCGACTAAGGTGGATTTGAGCTTCAACAACATATCCAGCGAGATTCCTGCGTCACCAGGGGAGCTAAAGGGCTTGGAAATGTTGGTCCTCATCAATGGCAGACTTCCACTGTTCCTGGGACGAATGCGGGGCCTGCAGGACCTCCACTTGGGGGGGAACCCCCTGGGAGGGACCTTCCAGATGTCTGGACCCAGATGACAGGTAGCATTCCGAAAGGAGGTGGTGGAGCGGTTGGGCCCCAAGATCAAGCTCGCTGGAAACGATGGCCTGTGTCTCGGCTCGGAGATGGTCGGCACCGACTTGGTCAGGGTGGAAGTCGATGGGTGCATCTCTGCTAACCTCGCCGAGTCGTTGGCTCGTGATGGCTCGGTGGTGAGCTCGAGTGGGTGAGTCTCGGATCGGATTCTTGGTACCACGTGGCTCTGGCCCTGCTGCCTGCTGCCTGCCTACCTCCTCACATTATGACACTAGTGTTCTTTTCCACTGCTTTTTTTTATTATTATCTTTTCGTCTAGCGTAACGAACATGAACAAAGAGATTGGGTGTTCGCTTCATGTTTTTATTATTATCTTTTTATTATTGTGGAATCTAGCGTATTGTGGAATCTTTTTATTATTATCTTTTTTTTTTATTATTATCTTTTTCACGTTTTGAGTATAGAAGAGGAACGTGCTTTCATGTTCAGTTCAGTAATTAGACACAATTTGAGATTGGGTGTTCACTTCCTTTGAGTATGTATTTTGAGTTTATATAAATCTAAAGAGATGCAATAGAGATAGAGAGAGAGTACATGTAGATATAAAGGGAGAGATTATATACATAGAGATGCAATAAAACTGAGCTCTAAATCTAAAACTAAGCCTTAGATCCAAATTCAGATCCAAATTCAAAGTTTTAGATCCAAAATAGAACCTTAGATATAGACCCAAATCCAAATCCAAGTCCCAGATCCAAAATCCTGCTCTAGATCCAAAAGGAAGGTTAAACTCATATAGACATGAGAATCAAAGTCAGGCCCAAAATAGGAAAATAGATTCAGAAAATCGCCCATTGACCTAGATTGGATAAGAAAAAACCAAAAATCTAGATAAAAAAAAATTCAAACTCAGATGTTTGAAATCGAGCTCAAGAATCAATTCCCAACATCATTCGCAAACTCGCCCTCGCTTTTCAATTCGACTCAGCTTCGTAAAATCCAAATCTGGATGTACAATCCATATTTCAAGCGTAAGCACCTATCTAATCCATGATCCAACCTTTGACATCGATCTGGGACCCTCCCATTCAAGGAATTAGATCCGGATCGAAAACGAACCTGGAATCATAAAAAATGTTGCCAGACCCGTTTTATAAAAGAAATATTTTACCTCTTAAAACTATTACATATTTTTGTTGTTAAACTTTTATTTTTTTTAGGGTGGGACCTACTTGAGGATGGCAGACGGGCAAAGGCCACCCTTAATTTGCCTCCTTGCACCAAGTTTTGGCAGCACTTCTTGTGCTACTAAGTGCTCTGGCCTACGGTGCATGGTGCTATCGAGTGCCATGGTTGAAAGTGCATGGCGGCACCAAGCGCAATGCACAGTCATGTGCACCCAGAACAGGGCCTGCTACCTTGACAATCTCCTTTTTTAGGTACAAATTAGCCCCAAGAAAGCGTTTCGCTCCTCTTGGGTGGGCTTTAGCCCTGCTAACCCCCTCCAAACGATGTTTCCAAAGCTAAGGGCAAATCTCCACATGTCAAAACCTACAAAGCAAAATAGAAGTAAAATATTTCAAATGCTTTAAAATTCATAAGAAATCTTGAGAAATTAAAAAAACTTTCAAATGTTGAATTTTAGCTCTGCTTTTTTTTTTATAAATACCCCCTCATCTTCATCATTGGGAATGAGCTAACATTTGGGGAACTCCTTGAGTCCTCTAACTAAGAGCTTTGAAGTTTTTTTTAATCTTTCTTCCTTCATCTATTCTTCTCTCCCACTTTCAACATTTTTTCATCTTTAAATTTGGCATTCTCCTACATTTCCAACCTTCAACTTCAATGAGTAGAAAGGGGAGCACGTGGAGACCCTCAAAAAGCTTCTTCAACACATCAGAGTTTTCATTTTGGACTCATCCCTTCACTATACTATAAGTATATGCAGAGACAAGTTACAATGTGGGTAGCTTCACCCAGCTCTCTTGGCTCGAACTCAAACTGCTGATGCTAAACTCAGGCCAACATTGGGCTGAAGCTTAGCCGGGACATTATTTAAATATATATATATATATATATATATGAACATGAGTAGAAACAGCCAGATTGAGTTTGAACTATCTAGCAAGGGTGAAACCTGATGTAGCGGTTTATTGTCATGATATTGTAAATAATCTTTTACATGTTATCAGGGGCGGAGCCAGGATTTTATTTAGGGGCGGGCCAAATGATTTGCGGGTCGGGTCAATAGGAGTGATGGGTAGGGCAAGAGGAGCGACGGGCCAGGCCAAACTAAAAAAATTGATTTTTTAATATAAAAAAAAATTCTTGCGCTCACCCGAGCCATGGCCCAAGCGGCCCCCCCCTCCCTCCGGCCCTGCATGTTATCTTTGTTGGCCTTACTCAAGTTTAGTTAAGTTGAGCTTGCCAAGCTCAAACTCTACTCGTTTACTTAACTTTAACTCGAACACGACTTGTTTATTAGATGAGTTGAGCTTGATCCGAGTTTAACTAAGAGTGGTCAAGAGTGAAGCAGAGTTGGCTCGACTCATCGAACATCCATAATTGTGGTTAGGAATTAAAGCTGGTTTTGCCTCTTCCACCAGCGGAACGAGAACTAAAGGGCAAGACTGTGGCGGTGTGATGGCTATGTAATTGAACATCCCCTGTGTCACTGAAGAAGATACGTCATGCCATGGGTTGTCCAAGAAATGCTGCAATACTTCATGCAATGAACAAATAAGACCATCTAAACTGGGAATGAAAGCCTCAAATAGCAAACCTGGTTATATGGACCATATTGGTGCACAAATTTTCGTGTGCAACTATGGTTAATGACTAAAATACCCTTAGTTAACACACACAAAAAAAACGTTTTTTAAAAACAAAAATATAAATGAAAAAAATAAAAAGATTGTAAAGTACGTTCCTTTTAAATAAATGACCAAAATGTCCTCCCATCCTTTGCTGTGTAACATGCGCATGATGCACACAACTTTCTCTCTGTCTAAGAAAGAAGTACCAAACCCTTAGGTTCTGGATCCATAAGGATGGTAGATTGCAAATTGTGGGGAACTCATAGGGAAGAAAATGGATCACTTGGGATGTGGGTGGACAACATTTTGAAGAGAGAGTAATAAAAGGCCTGTTCGCATGGTACCCTTGTGTCGGCACGCCTCTTTTGTTGGATGGCACGTACACTAAGAGGTGGAAGCCCGAGAACCAAAACAGAGCATTCAACCGTTAGGCCAGTGGCCGCACCAAAAAAATGTCCAAGGGCTGAAAAACTATGCGAATTGATCACTACAAGTTCTTTGGAACTCCGTCAGTTTAGAGTAAGCACAACATACAATTCATTCATATGTATATGTAAGGTTGCTAAGATTGGTTGGCAGTGGACCGCTAAAGGAATTCCCATCACGTCGGCTTTAACGGGAAAAGAAACAACTTCCGGTCAGGAGTTAAATAATCACCCCACAGGAATCGGCTCTTTATCTCTCAACTGCCAAAAGAGTGGTAGGAGATTAGATAATTGGATCCTGCAATTTTGTGGTAGGAGAATCGCTATTTAAGTTGAAACTTCAAACCAAGACGGGGTCGGTTGGAACAAACCACAAGGGTGGGACCCGCTGTGCCTTTGTTAACTTTCAATCCTCAAGCCCGAGTCCATATCCCCACGTAGCGGTAAGCATCGAGCGGGTCAAAAAAATAGTTGGGTTGATTCGACGGGGCTCCATTCAATGTATTTTTTAATATTATTTTTATTTTAATAATGATATGTAGTTTATTATTAAAATATATGTTATATCAAATTTTTTTACTTTATATTTAAATAATGTTTTTTATTTTAATCAAATCAAGCCTGAACTCAAGTTTTGGGTGTCGGGCCAGCTTGATTCCGGCTCTTATCTAACCGGCCGGCCCGATGCTCAAGCCTATCCCAACTTACCACTAAGATCTGATGCTGCCTCTCATCTGCTCTTGGATGATGTTCATCTCACAACACTAGTGCCTTGAGCAACTTTGTCCCTAACAAAATGAAAATCCACTTCAACGTGCTGGCTTCTATTATGAGAAAGTTGGAATAGCTGATAAATATTTTGCACTCACATTGTCAGACCATATGGATGGTGGATTTCTTTTGTTCTTATTTCAAGTTCAACTGGAAATATGTCTACCACGTTGCATCGTCTGCTAGACGTAGAAAAAACTTGTTGTTTCTTTGAACTTCCTGCAAGAAGATTCAGTCCCAAGAAGGCTGCATAAATGTTGACCATCGATCAATCATTTGGGCATTCAGCCCCGTCCGCATCGCTATATATATATATGTGAACTTCTTTGTTCTTGTATGTTTTGAACTTTGAAGATTAGACCACAATGAATGGTAGCTTTTATGAATCTTAATATTCTCTTGACAGCTCCCCATTGAGATTCTACAGGATCCTAATAAATTCGCTGAACCTTGTAAGTACCCCCAAATTTTCAAGTTTCATATACATCTAGCATTGTCACAATTATTTTCAACAATTTGGGGTGTCAAATAATTCATCGCTGTTCTGATCCAATTACCCTCCAATTTGGTTATCGACTATATTTTGGAACTCATCTAAATTTAAATCTAAACTTCCAAAGCCCTACCTCAATCTAGGCTGATAATTCATGTCAAATCTAGATCTAAACCCAATCCAAAATCCCAAGTCAATATCCAAAAACCAAGCCTTAGATCCAGATCAGGAGCCAAATTCCAACTTTAGATTAAAAAAACAGATCAATAGATCCCAATCTGGATCTAAAACTGAGTTCTATATCTAAAACTAAGCCTTAGATCAAAATTCAAATTTTAGATCCAAAATGGAAATTATATCTAAACCCAAACCCAAATCCAAATCCAAGCCCCAAATCCCAAATCCTGCCCTAGATCCAAAAAGAAAGTTAAAAGTTCATAATTACACTCGAGAATCAAATCGGGCCCAAACTAAGAAAATAGATTCAGAAAATCCAAGCCCCAATCACTCAAATGTTCAAAATTGAGACCAAGAATCAATTCTCAATTATCTCTTTCTCTTCTACTAGTTTTTCTCTTTATTTCTTTCCACTCACTTATAATCTTTATTTCTCTCGCTTAATTTTCTCTTAAAATCTATTGCTCTTTTACTAGTCTTTCTCTGTCTATATTTTCTTTCTCTTAAAAATCTTTATCTCGCTCTCTCTACCTGTTTTGAAAAAGGTTTATCCTTCGCTTTATAAAATTTGAACTTCTTTAGCAAGTACCACACCACATATGGGTTGAAGATGATGTTTGGGTGAATATGAAATGCATTGAGAATGAACATAGCTTAAGACTAGTTAACCATCATAAAGGTGTCAGGAATGGCCAAGCCTCGTACCGAGGGGTTAGTTCCTTTTTTTCTCTTTTGAAAATAAAAATAATTTTTGATACACTCCAAAAGCAAACCTAAATAAATTTTGGGACACAAACAACCCTATTTACACAAAAGCGATATCTGGCTGGGTGAGGGACACATTGCAATGCTCCCACAATACTTCAATATAAAGTATTATACTTAAACTTCAAACCGTGACCGACAAATAATTTTATGAATGTGGCCATCGGCGTGCATTTTTGTATGCTTGAAAAGATTAAAGATATTACTTTCTTTGATAAACACCAAGCTTCCTCTTAACATTGGTGGATTCACTTCCTAGGAAATAGAATGAAGATTTTCCAGGTTTCACTTTTGCTTGTGGGGGGAAGGGTCTTCTATTTAACTAACAGGGTCATTTTGATCACTTTTAGTCCATGACACATGGTCTTTGTTAGAGGGCCATTACATATTACATACTCAAATAACACAATGATACTCACAGCATGTAATTCTCATCCTCCTCATTCAAAGGCTTTTCTTTTGATAACATTGGACATCAGTGCAAAACTTACTGGAATTGTGCACTTTTATTCATTCTTCTTGTTGTGCATTTTTTTGGTTGGTTTGAGAAATTGTGCTGAGGATATAGTACATCAAAATTTTAGAAAATGGAAAGGATTTATGTGAACTATGGTATAGTGGTGTCCTTACTTAGAATAAAGCACAAACTGTAAAAATGGACTAAGTTCCAAGCCTCTTTCACGTAACTTGCACTGGAAATGTGAATTATTCTACAAGATTAGTCACTCAAATGCCTTAGGAATAGAACACCCAAGCATATTAAGCATATCTTTATTAAATCCTTTACGCAACTGTAATTGAGCAATGCAAGTGACAGCTTTCATGAAAGCAATCAAACTACATTTCCACATCCAACTATTTTAGCCAATGGCTGTCATGCCCCGGAATTAAATCTCATTGCATCTATGGATATATTTGAGTTATCCTTCTATCATTTTTGTCTTATGTTGTATCCTTCTCAGCCATACAACCACTTCTTTCATGTCCATTCTCTCATTTGCAGACACATTTGAACATGACAAGCCTATCTCCATTATCATTACCAGCAGCTCATTCATAGCAGCTGATCTTTCAGTTGGAGTAGTATTGCTTTCTTTCAAATGATGGTTGTCAATGACATCTGAAATTGCAACAGGAAATGCTTCAGTCACCCATTGCCTCAAACTAAAATCCCCATCAAACTGTTCATCAGCAGGCTTTCTTCTTGTAAACATCTCAAGGAGCAGAATTCCGTAATTGTAGACATCGGCTTTGGCTGACACCATTCCGGTCATCCCAGATTCTAATTCAACCACTCAACAATATTAGACTTGATTATCAAGCACAATATAATTGGCTAATGCTAATCTATGACACAATTGCACTAATTGGTTTTGGGCAAGAGGCCTGGAAATTGATGGGCTTAAGATCAATTGAACCTTCAATCCTGCCTTTCTCTTGTTGTATTCTCATATATACATCTAAAAAGAATGCAAGATTATGATTTAGAACTAGACGTTGTTATCGGGCTGGATCGGGTCTGGGTCCGAGCCCACCCGATAATGTATCAAGCCGGCCCGGGTCAGCCCGATGGGGGCCGATCCATCCTGATAACTTTCAAATATTAATTTTATTTTATTAATATATATATATATATACTGTTATTTAAAGTATAATTTATATTCAAAAGAATTTAAATATTTTTTTATATAACTGGGCAAGGACTGGGCTCAGATTTCGGACATCAGGCCGGCCCGAACCAAGTTCTTATCGGGCCGGGCTGGCCCAATGCCCAGGTCTATTTAGAACTGAAGTCCTATATATGTATGATACAAAAGTTTCTTAAAACAATTCAAACATTTATCCATATTTTTCCTATGGGGCATGTGAGATTTGTTGAGTTTCATTAATTGTATGGTGCAGTGATTTCACAACTTAAAGGCCTAATCAAACTTATCTTCCTTCCAATTCTCCAGTGACCTATCTCAAGGTTCTCTTAAATTGCTCCTAAATCGAGTGAATTATTCAGTAGTGCGGATTGTTAACCAGTCTGAAGCCATTAGGTAGAAAGGTATTTACGATTAGGATGTTTATACAAGAAAGGAAAAAAGTTTATAACTTCTGTTTAAAAAAAGAAGATGAACTGAAGATTCTGGTTTGTTGAGGACATGCAAACAACAGATGTACATGAGCCATACGAACAACGAATGCATGTCCATGTAAAATAGTTTATCAATGACCTTTACATTATTGAGCTAGGAACCACTTGTGCATGTCTTTATGTGTGAACTACCAAGTCATGATGATTAAATGGATCATGTGCGTTTTCACATCAACTAATATATTTATTGATGTCATATTGCAAACCACATAAGAGTATATATATATATATATATATATATATATATATATATATATATAAAGACAAATAAATCAGAGATAGTACGTACTTGGTGCAATGTAACCGGTGGTTCTGAGAGTAGCTGTAAGAGTAGAGGAATTCAGACCAACTAGAATTTTGCAATGCGAAAATTGCTGACGTATGCTGTCATGTTCTCATCTAGAAGCACATTACTTGGCTTCAGATCACAATCAACTATAGTCTTCGAGTAACCACAGTGAAGATATTCTAAAGCACAAGCCACATCAATCATGATATCCAATATTTGAAAGAGATTCAAGCGATGGTCACCTGAATATAGACAGACTTCTAAGCTGCCAGGGGGCATGTATTGGAGAACTAAAGCCTTGAAATCTGTACTAGAGCAAGACGTAATGACTTTAACGAGGTTTTGGTGCCTGATTTGGCGCAGGACAGAGCACTCAATGTCAAAACTTTTAGATGCTCCCTCAAATAGCAAATTGAGTTCCTTAACAGCCACTGTCGTTCCATCTGGTAGAATTCCTTTGTACACTGAAGCAAACCTTCTGTTCCCAAGAAAATTTGCATTACTGAAGTTGCTCGTCGCATGCAATAGCTCTTTGTAAGAAATCAGTCGAAGTGTAATTCCTTGTAATCTTTCAATGTCATCCGGTTGTTTCAACAACCCCCTCTTTCTATAGAATGAGATACCAATGCGTGTGTAACAAATGATGACAGGTGCTGAGCTTCCAATTGCACAAGCAGCAATGACACTAGCCGCATTGCTCTTACTTTGCCTCTCTGTTTTGTTTAAGCACAATGGGACATGGAATTTGGGAGCTCCACATAGTGCATAGTTCCCTAGGAATGAATTGGTAGAAAGGTTTGCAAACTTTCCGCCACTTGGAATCTCTCCTTCCAATAGATTGAAGGACAAGTCCAAGACTTGGATGTGTTGAAGTTTCTCCAATGATTTTGGTATCTTACCCGAAAGCTTGTTACGGGAAAGGTCAATAGTGTCAAGGTTTAGCATGTGGTCAAGTTGTTCAGAAATGTGACCATCAAATGTGTTCCAAGGGGGATTCAAATACTTTAGCATTTGGAGCTTTGATAATGATGCAGGAAACTCTCCACTCAACTTGTTTGCAGAGATATCCATGTTGATCATCATGGCAAAATTCCCAAGACCCAAAGGCAGGTGACCCCAGTGAAGGAGTTGTCCTGTAAGTACAGCTCCAACAAGTCCTTCAACTCTCAAAGACCAGGCGGTAGTGTTGATGACAAATTGTTTGAGATTAGATCTAGGCTTCGCAAACTAGTGATATTGTTTATAGAGTTTTGAAATTGACCCAATTAGCATGTTGTGGTCAATATAAAAAAGAGACATGCTGACCAACTGGTAAAGTGAGTCTGGAATGGAACCTTCTAATGCATTGCCAGAAAGACCTTATGTTTGTAACCTGTTCATTGATCCTATATTTGGTGGAACGAGTCCTTTTATTTTGTTGAATCTCAAATATAACGAAATTAAATTGGTCAAGTTGGCTAAGGCCAATGGGATAGTACCTTCAATCAGATTGGAGGAAAGCACAAGTGTCCACAAGGTGGTTGTCAGATTTCCAATAGAGACAGGAAGAGTTCCGTTCAAAAGGTTTTGTGACAGATTAACTTTCTGTAGCATCTGACACTTGCTGAAGGATGTGAGAATGGAGAGCTCACGACTGCCATGGGCATTGGTCAACATATTTCCCCAAAGGTAAAGGTACTTGAGTTGTGTAAGACTACCTAATTATAATGGTATCGGCCCACTAAATTGATTGCTTTCTGTAGTAAAAAGTTGAAGTCTTGCAGCATTAGAAAGAGAAGCCGGGAGAGGGCCATCAAAATTGTTTGTACCCGCATAGAGTTGTTGGAGATTGGCCAGGAAGCAGGCAGCATCTTTTGGGAGATTGTACCCGCATAGAGTTGTTAGTTGATTGGTCGTGAAACTCAAAGTCTAAAGAGTGGATAGGTTAAACAAGTTGTCAGGCAGTGTACCGGTGAGATTGTTCATTTCCACACTAAAGAATGTTAAGTGGGTTATGCTTCCCAACTCGGAAGGAATCTTCCCGTGCATATGATTTTGACCAATATTAAGGTGCTTCAGCTTTGAGAGGTTGGCAAAAGTGACTGGAATGGTGCCGGTGAGCCTGTTACTATAAAGGTTTATGTGCTTGAGTTCCAGCAAACTGCATAGGAACTCCGAAATGCTTCCATATAATTTGCTTTCTATTGCCGAAAGTACTTGGAGGTGACGACAATGGCTTGTCGTTTGCAGGATCAACCCTTCAAAATTGTTTTTGCTTATGACAATATTCTCTAACGGAGGGAGACGACTAAAATCAACGAGAACTTGACCATGGAAACTGATGGTCGAGAGATCAAGAACCTGTAAGAAGGAGAGATTGCTGATGTATGGCAAGAGAGTACCTTCAAGTGCCTTTTCAGAGAGGTTCAGAGCAACTACCCTTTGTCAAACCATGACCGCATGAAACTCCAGTCCATTTGCAGAAGGAGAAGTTGGAATTCCAACTTGATAACACATTATGACAGCAATGCAAATTGATCAGTCACATTGCTCAGAGAAACAGGGGCTGAGGGCACCTCCCCTTGGCCGAGAACCACAATGAAGGCAAAGGAGGAGAAACACAAAAGAAACCCAAGCAACTGAGGTGACCGGCCAATGGTTGCCATGCCGCTCCAATTTCCTATGCAAAGCATGCATGAACAGATGAAGAAGCTAGGTCTTTAATTTATGTATGGATTCACTTCTAGAAAAGTTGTGTGTTTTCTTAGGAATTGAAGAAGACTCATGTCTACTGCTTTGGAACATATTGCTTCACAATTCCAAATCCAGCCACTCGACTAATGAACGAGGCTTTTTCTTGGCCGCCCTTATCTTGTCTTCCTTGACCACTTTTCCACTCTATTCAGTCCCAAATCAAAGTTGTCAGTTTGAACTTCTTTTTTTTTCCTTTAGATTCCCAAAGGTTGGTTCGACCATAGTCACAAATATTGTTTTTGCCTTTTAAATGGAATGGTTTTTCTCAACGATGAGCTTAAAAAAAGATAAAAATAATGGAAAAATATGGTACATTTTTAGAAAAAATTGCAAAAATTTAAAAGTCAGAGAAAAATCAAATAAATGAGAAACTAATAAGGCCACATTAAAAAAATAGATAAGAAATAAACAAGACTTAGAAAGTGGAAACAAGTAGTTTGACAATAAAAAGGATTGAAAAAACACCTAAAGTGAAAAAATGACTAAATCAATTTGATTCAATCCACCTGTTATTGTTTTTTTATTAGTTTTTATATCTTCTTCAAGGCTTAGAAAGTGGAAACAAGAAGTTTGACAATTTAATATTTTGTTTTGACTTGCAACTGCATCATCTAAATCACCGGACTGAAGTTATGCCAACTTTATCCACTTGTTTCAAAAGCTGATTTTTTTCAGCGTCGCACTCACACTATTGTGTTGAATATGAATGCCTGCTGATTCATATATTGATAAAAAACTAATGAAAAACATTTTTTTAAAGCAGGTGGACTGGATCAAATTGACTTAGCGAAGACTTGAAGCAACCGGCCGATTCAAGGCAATAATATTTCTAGCTAATCCGATTCAGTCCTTGCTCAACTATTCACTGTTTACGTTGCTGATAAAGGATTCACAGCGAAGAATAAATGACAAAATGTTGCTTTTGATTTTTTATTTTGACGATCACAGCGAAGAATGAGGAGCCTCCCAAGTAGCAATTTAATGTTAACTGGGTCCCCAACAGAGACAGGGTTCTAATTAAGAATTCACATCTAAATCTTTCCTATATATACAGTATTGGTGGACCCATGAACTCTGGGAAATCTAAGGGTGGTGCACAAACGCCGAAAGAGAGAGAGAGAGAAAAAAAAAAAGAGTACGAGATTTTCCTGCATTCCAATTTTGACTGCAGACTTGGTCAGAAACTTGCAGCTAGGGGGCCTTCACACGCAGACTAGAAAAGGGGTTTGCTTTGAGGAATTTAATTGGCCATCGAGTTATTTGGTGTTCTTTGACCAGAGTACCACACCTAACGTCACATTAAAGAAGTTCTAATCTTTAGTTTGGTTCCTTGTTTATTGATAAAGAACCACAGCTCACACGTCATGGTGATCGTATAAAGGAGATACAGATGACAAATTGCAACCCCTCGGTCCTGGGAGTTGGGCGGAGTTCATATATATTAAGCAGCTAGTTATAGCCATGACTACTGTTTAAGTGTCTCCAAAATTCAAAAACTAAGATAAAAACAGAATTTCATTGGCATTTGCATGGATCAAACATCTATTCTATGGAAATTTAACACTTCAACCAAGTTTAGAAATGGTTGGTCGGTTATGCTGGAACTTTTGAATTCATTAAAGGACTTTGGGATTAATTTGATGCAGGTAATGCGTCCTGTTACTGCCTGATCAGGACCAAGAAAGAAACATTCAACAATCAACAGCAGAATCACCATCAAATTTCTCAAAACAGAAGTGAAAGAAATGCTCTCTGCCATTTTATTGTCTTACCTTGTTAGTCAAAATCAGAATTTATGTTGCATGAACAGCATGCTGCGGATTAAGTCCCCTGCATTTGCTAAGCAAAATCAATCTGTGCAACAGAGAAAGATCAGCAGATTAATGCTGATATTCACAGTGATGTTTTGCCTAGAATTTACTCAACCAATAAAAGCATACAAAAGGAAACAAGCCAAAACACACAGAATTACTTGACATAAGACTGAAGGAGCCAAAAGGCATATTATTTGATGATCATTTCTTAGGCGACTTATAGCATAACCACTACTCAACATTACTTGCACAAGCATATCAGTGCTGTATATGTTAGAATGTGTATCAGAACCCAACTATAGATTCAAAATTTTAACACAGGCCCAAATAGGATTTTTCAATTTTTTTATATCAGTAAAACTAAAATTTATGAAATATCAATGTTTGAATTTTTTAAAATTTGATGGTGGGGGGCCAAGGCCACTGCCGGCACCCCTGCCTCCGTCCCTGGTGTGTGTAGTAACTGTGGGTCTGTCTAACTTACTACTAACAATCTTGGCTTGATAGACAATATCTTGTTAGATATTGCGGAATTTTAGTAGTCACCGGTCATATCTCAAAGCATTAACATAGCTTAAAGATTTATGCAAAATCCAAAAAACCAACAATCGAAAATCATAGCAACAAAAGAACGTGAACCTAACGAGCTTTCTTTTGGCAATGTTTCATAACAAATTTTATTGATGTTTTAATCAATTAAATGGATTTCAATTTTATCAAAGTGCTTCCTGAATGTTTTTTGTCACATCAGGCCTGTCCATGAGTATAAAAATTCAATCACGCAATTAATATGCTTCACATATACTTCTGATGCTCATATCTTGCTTCAAGCGAGTAATCAAACCTGGAGATTGGTCATAGAGATTATAGATGATAATTAATCACTGAGTTGATCTGACCATCACATACATATTCTAGTATTTGGATCCCTATGTTACTGGAATGACAAAAATCCAGCATCCATAAGCTAAAGCACACAAAGAAGCAATTATTTCACATAAGACTCTAAAAATATCACAATCATATATACCTGTGGAAGATAAGTAGCTGATGCAAGCCAATTAAGAAATTGCATCGGATTCGGGTTTAAGAAACGACATCTGACTGGATCCTGATTCATATTTGGATGTACATATATATCCAACTGGATTCGGATTCAGATTCAGATATGGATTGGATTTAAGTTTAAATAAAAATCTTATATTCAAATGCTCTTACATTTTGAAAATCAGCCAGATTGATTCAAAATTCGAATTCAGATTGTGATATTGGATTTTAGATCCACTGTTTGTATTCGAATCAGAATCTGAATATGGATATGTTAATATCTAAAAAAAAACAGATATAGTTCAAGATGTATCCTATTTGAATCTAACACATTAACATTCCTACTCCCAACTCCAATCCCAGGACTCCAGAAAGACAATAAATAACAAAAGATACAAACCCCTCAAATTATTCCCTACTGGCCTGCAAGTGTCATACAATCGAGATAGCTAATAAGAAACTTTGGTAGATAATCATAATTTAAAACTCTATCATATACGTATGTGTGTATGTACGTGTGTGTGTGTGTGTCCCTCTCTCTCTCTCTCTATATATATATATATATATATATATATATATATATATCACAATCATAGAAAACGCGTTTTTTAAAAAAAAGAACTAAAAAATGCAATAAGTTTAAAACTTTAAAAAACAACATTTTTTTGAAAAAAACGTTAAAAAGGGAAAAATACTTTTTAACCTGTTTTTAATGTTTTTTTTTCATTTTTTCACTTTCTTCATTTTTTTCAGTTTTTTTAATGCCAAACTGTTTTTTTTTCATTTTAAATTTTTTATTTGTCGCAAATCTGCTTATCTTTTCGTGTTTGTGTTACTAGTTTCTAACTTATTTTATTTTTTGCTCATTTTTAGTTTTTAAAAATTTACCGTATTTTTCTCATTTTTTTATTTTTTTGAAGATCGTCGTATTATACTCGAGAATAACGTTGCCATTTAAAACTCTGTGATGTTATTTGTAACTATGATATATATATATATAGTGTTATTTTGTATTTAATAAAATCAAGTTTATGTAACTTGAACTCGAAGTATTTATAATCACGAGTTTTGAGTTAAGCTCGAGCTTAACACAGCAAAGTCGAGTCGACCTTGAGTTGGCTTGACTCGTTTTACAACTCTATCCACTTGACACACACAAATGGACTCGTCCCCTATTTATAATGGTGAACATGTCAGCTGGGGTGGGCAAGCTTTGACCTAAGGATGTCAATATGTTTGATTTGTAATGGATATCCAAGCAAACTGCTCCAAAAAATTTGGAAGAAGAAAAGAAATTTACTAATCAATTAAAAAAAAATCAGATAGGATTTGAAATTAAGAAATGACATCCAATTAGATTCAGATTCAAATATTCATAAATATCTGACCGGATACGGATTCAGTTATACAAAAATATCCATTTGAAATCAGATTCATATTCAGATACACAAAAATATCCAATCAGACCCAGATCGGAATTAGTTTTAAATAAAATTCTATATTCCATGCTTTTATGTTTTGTAAATCAGCCAGATTGAGTTCAAAGATTTGGATTCAGTTCAAATATAAAAATAGGATTTGGGTCAGATTCTGAATGCGACATCTGATTTCAGATTCAGATTAGGATGAGAAAAAAATGGATTTAGATCAGATTCAAATAATGAAATCTGATTTTGGATGAGGATGAGGATGGGGATGAAACAAAGAAAGTTTTTCTGACAAGGCATTGGGAAAAGAAATGAGCGAGGGGCAAAAATATTTAAACAACCCTATTTATTTTAGAAAAATAAAAAAGAATTTGTTTATTTTTTGTCATAGTTCAAAAGAAGAAGCCTTTTGTTCGTATCCTTTTAAGTCTGGCATCTACCTCCTTCATGTCCATTCTTATAATTGTAGACTCCCTTGAACATGACAGCCCTATCTCCATGATCATCACCAACAGATCATTCCGAGCAGCTGATCTTTCAGTTGCAGTACCATTGCTTTCCTTCAGAAGATGGCCAACAAACACTCTAGGACCAACTGTTGTTAGAAACTTGGCTCTCTCTTTCTCTCTCACTTTCTTAACACAGCAAGAAAATCAAATCAGAAGAAAAGGAAGACATAGTAAGAACACGCAAAGATTTTACGTGGTTTGAAAACAACGTTTTTTTACGTCCACACAAAGCTATTTCCACTATCAGAAAAAATTACAAAGTACAAGCTCAAACACTGAACAAAGCTATTTCCACAAAATAAATAATTACATAAATACCCTTACAGAAATTAGGGAAGGCTATCAAGTATGGATCAGACTCAACACTCCAACAGCTGTCACTAAAGCCATTTTGTTTTTAAAAATTTTTGAAGGGGCCAAAGTGATTTTCTTTTTCTTTTTCTTGACTGCCAAAGAGTAAGTTAATTTACATTTCTCAAAATCTGGGAGGGTACACTGAACTCATGATAACCAAAGTGAATTCAAATATGCATAAATATCCAATCCGATACGGATTCAGTTATACAAAATGTCCAATTGATTCAGATTCAGAAACACAAAAATATCCAATCAGATCCAGATCGGACTTAGTTTTAAAAAATATTCTATATTTAATGCTCTTTTATTTTGTAAATAAGTGAGATTCAGTTCAAAATTGTGGATTCAGATTCAAATATAAAAATAGGATTCAGATCGGATTCTGATCAGATTAGGATGAGAAAAAAATGGATTTAGATCAGATTCAAATTATGAAATCTGATTTTGGATGAGGAAAAAAATTACATTCGGGTCAGATTCAGATTGTGGAATCTGATTTCAGATTCAAATTTGGATATGACTTTTTTTTCACTTGTGTCACAGCTCGAAAACGACAGACGGTTAATAATATATTTTATTTCAAATATTTTTCATTTTTATTTTTTTTATTTGGGTCCATCCATTTTCAAGAAAAACAAGGTCAGTCACTCTCTCGAGTCCTCCCAACTTCTCCACGGGTATGGGTGACAACTGTTCACGTTGTTCTGAATGAGCAGGTAGCCGAATAACTTCAACTTTTGCCAGCGGCCCAGCAATACCCAAAATTGCATATGTACCAGCATGCTGGACCTTGTGAACATTGAGAAATGGTTCCATATTTGGGTTGTGGCCTTTTGGATGTGAGTAATTACATAAAACTAAATCTGAACTAAATCCTTAACTGATCCGATACTTATATACATCAGAATCTGAATCTGAATCCAGTCGATGTTATTTCTTAATCAGAGATTAATTTTTTTTCTCATATCTGTTTGCTTTTTTATAACGGTTCAATTAGACATGCGATCTGGATGGAAAATGACATTTAAAGTGTATCCATCTTACCAAGTGAATGACGAGGCAGTTCCAATTCTTTTGCTTACCTTACATGGAAAGGCATGGTATCTAGATAAAGAGGTAGAAAGAGAGAGAGAACATATAATTTTGTGACAAATTGTAAATGATTTTGCAAAAATTGTTAAAAACAATAAAGGAATACAAAAAACGTATAAGAGAAAGGAAGGAAGGGGTGGTGAGACTCAAAAGAGGAGTTTGAGTTGGTAAGGCGATGATGGTCTAGCTAATGTTCCTGATAAGGCTCGGATTCTCCTTTAAGCCAAAACTCCCTTCGAGTGGGATCCGTTAGAGCCACAAAGACGGGTAGCCTTTGCATGTTGCAGGCCACATCAGCATTGGGATTGATAACCGTGTCCACCATGGCCTCGAATTCCTCCGTCTGAGGCATTATCTTCTTTTCCTCTTCGCTTGGCATCACTCCCTCAGGTGTGCTTAATCCTTGAGTGCTCACCTTAGGTCTGCTGACCTGCCCAAATGCAGAAGGCACGAATCAATTCTTTGAAAACATCACCGGTTTCATAATTTGTCACGAAGTATGAATGGTTATCATGCTTCAGTAGGTCCAGTAACAACAGTGTTTCCTTAAACCATACCTTGGGCTTGTTCCTCTGAGGCACTGGCCGCAGCTCTTGCTTCCTGTGTGCAAACTGCAACCACACAGGCATGAGAATGAACTATTAGAACCACATATCACATATGCTAATGCAGATATAACTAAGCAAATGCATCCACACTCTACCAGCCTCTTATGGAAGAAGTGTTAAAACATGGAAAAAAAAAACTGAAGCATGTACCGGGCTGTGGTTGGGCATCTTGATGCCTACATCCACGGGCAAGGGAGCTCTCTCTTTATTCATTCTCTGATGTTCTTGAGAGAAGATGGACTCTCAATATATAGAGAGCAGGCCAGACCAATTAAGGTAAGATAATCATGCAAATCCTGGGTGATAAACAAAGTGTCAAGAAAAAAGGGATCAGATCTCTTGTCAAAATCTGTTATTGTTATGCAGACTACATTTTTTTTTGAGAACCCAAAAAAAAAGGAACATTTATCTATTTCAGCATAAACAGAATTTTAGACCAATTAAAATCGATGAGACATTCACCATATAATAGCAAGAGGAAGAAAGTCGTGTGGCACTGACAACTTTAAGAAAAAAATTGAAATATTCAATGTGCCCTTATTTAATTTCTTCCAAATTGTAATTGGGAAGCAGCCTTTAGCTTTTTTAGAGATAGAAATTGTGTATTATCATGATCATGTATACCAAAAATATTGTAAGCCATAACCTTTTGTTTTACTATATATGTTGGTCAAAGGAATCAATAAAAATAACTTCTCTCCAGCTTTATCTTTCACGCTTTCTCTGTTTTCTTCTCTTTTCTCGTGGTATCAGAGTAAAATGAGAGAGGAAAATCGACTGCTCCCTTCCGTTGACTCTAAAAAATTCAATATTTTGTAGAGAGGTTCTTCAGACAGCTAAAATTGGAATAATCTTCAGACAACAAATCAGTGCCGGTCTTCCTCTCTGCAGCCTGATACACCTTCGTCTCCAGTAAATTTGTTAGGGTCGACTGAATTTCTCTGTTGCGGATGTCAGTGACATTGCAGATCCTTTTGAATCAGATCCAGAAATCTCCTCTTGGCAGTTCCGGTTCTCAGCCTACAGGTTCAGCTCGACAGCAGGGTCTCTCAACCCTTCACTGAGTCACAAACTCAGGCAGTCATATTTGCTTCAGTTCAAAGGCTTTGGCTTCTTCTCTGACTTAAGACAGCAAAAGAGCGTCACCAGCGGAGGAAAGAGGGAGGAAACAGAATTAGGGGCTGTCGGACTGTAATGAGGTGTTTTTTTTTTTGGGCGTGCTTTGAGCTATTTCTCTGTTTTCTCTGAGGAGAGCTTGACGGTGATATTCTTATTATCAAAGCAGAAATTCGTGAAGCCTGCTCCGTTCGCGTCGTACGAACACCACCGAGTTGAGATTCATCGAAGATCTTAAGGGCATCTTTTCCTCTTTCAAACTTGGGTAATTTGGCACGCAGACCATTGACTTGAGTGCTGGGGAAACTTGGGTATTCGATTTATTGACTTAGCATGAGGAAGAACAACTTATGCAAGACAAGTTCCACAGGGACAAATTGTCACCATTCTGAGGTCAGTTCTTCAATGCATAGATAAATGGTTTACTCAAGTTCAATCAAATCAATTTTATGAAACCCAAATTTGACTTGTTTATAATCATGTTTTGAGTTAAGCTTGAGCTTAACAGAGCAAATTTGAGTCAAGCTTGAGTTGACTCGTTTTACAGCTCTATCCACTTGACACACACAAATGGACTCGTCCCTGTTTATAATCGTGAAACATGTCAGTTGGAGTGGGGAAGCATCAACCTAAGTCGATATGTCTGATTTGAATTGACTGTCCAAGCTAACTGCTCCAAAAATATTTGCATGAAGAAAAGAAATTTACTAATCAACTAAAAAATCAGATAGGATTTGAAATTAAGAAATGACATCCGATTAGATTTAGGTTCAAATATGCATAAATATCTGAATGGATTTAGATTTAGTTACATAAAAATATCCATTTGAATTCAGATTCACATTCCAATAACGAAAGTATCCGATCAGAACCAGACGGGACTTGATTTAAATAAAAATTCTATATTCAATGCTCTTAACAGTTTGTAAATCAGCCAGATTCAGTTCAAAATAGGGATTCAGATTCAAATTAATATATGAATATAAAAATAGGATTCGGGTTGGATTCTTATTGTGACATCTGATTTCATATTCAGATTATGATGAAAAAAATGGATTTAGATCAGATTCAAATTATGAAATCTGAGTTTGGTCAGTTTTGGATGAGGAAAAAAATCAGATTCATAAGAGCTTAGTACCCAAGATTATAATTGTTAACTTCATCCAAGGAATTGTCCCGGATGAGTTTCAAGGTTTCTATCTTACGTCTAGGATAGGAGAGATTTCAAAACTGAACGACCTTTGGTATCCGATCAGAGGTTTGCCCACCGAGCTTCTTGGATCGCTTGAGAATAGAAAAGTTGGCTATCATCACCTCTTTGCTTTTTCATCCTATCTTCCATGAAGGAATTGGTCTACAAGGAAAAAGAACAAAACCAGATATCATCGTCAATTTCGTCTATACCCTTCTTGACCTTCTGTTTGGTGGTCAACTCGACCTGGTGTTTCCTTATGCATTTCTTAATAGATATAAAAATATTTTTATTCTTAATTAGTTCTTATATTCTTCCATTCATTTTTCCTTTTTTTTTTTGCTGATTTGCATCGAAATCATTTACATTATTGAATTGGCCGGTTCACCAAATTGGCAGCATACATTGTCGACTTGATTTAGAAACCGGTTCTTATGACACAACGATCAGATCATGAGGCAGCATTGAATGTTTGATTGCTTCAAAAATAAGGTAGGGAACATCTGGGCGTACGTTGTTTGTATTGGAATATATGGAGACTAGTTCTTGGGTTTCACAAGAGGAGTCGAGATCAAGTCGGCTCATATGTTGCTGCTTCAATCTCGAGAAGAGCTTTACCGAGCTCGACTAATTCAAGCTAGATAAAAAAAAATTCATCATTAATTTTTATATATATATTATTCCATTCAATTTTCCAAAATTGACAAAAATATATATATAATATATATTTTTTCTATATGTATTTCAATCCATGCATTGAGAACCGGTGTGCAGAGCTTCTTTTGCTGCCCCCTTTTTTCGACCGTTACTCCTTCAATCACCACTCGGCGCTACTTTTCTTGCCTTTATTACTATCAGATTTTAAGCACAGGCATACAATAGACACTAACATTTTGAAGGCAAGAGTGAGAGTCGTTATTGTTGCAATGGAAAGGGGTTGTGGTTGTTCGTAATGAAGGATGACACCGGACGCCTAGTAGTGGACTCTGTTTCCCCTTTTTCCTGCCTCAGTTTGACATCGATTGAGTATGGCTGTCATCTTCCATCGATTCTCCCTATAGTGCTATGGAAATAGCTTGGAAAGTGCATCGATTCCATAAAAATACTGGCAATTTAGGAACCCTAATCCAGATTGGCACTCCCATATTCTCCTCAATCGATAAAGAGCATCTTGGATCCCATCTGCTGCCAACCATCACTCTTCCACCCAGTTTCCATTCTCCCCTTCTAAAAACTACCCTGAGTTCATCCTCACTATGAACCCTTACACGGAAAGCATCCCTCCCCAAGAAAGAGAACTTAGGGTTTGCAACTGGAATGTATTTACTTAAATAATCTTATCGCCTTGAACATTTTATCAAGCTGCTTTTGTATTTTCTCTTCCAGAAATATTTGCGTTTTTTTTGTTAAGTTCAAGTTGTTGGAAGAGTCCTAAGTCCGGTGCTCATGAAAAGTAAGTGATATCGCTTGTTGTTTTCCACACTCGGTGTCTACGACACGACCACAGATCGCCGCAGATCACATCAATGGGACTTTTTTTAATTCCACATCCAGCACCTTGCTTGGCACACAAGATTACATCAACAAGACTTTTTCTTCACAACCCTTAACAACATATTTCCAATGTCATGTTCTTCTCTTCTTGCCTTCTCTTATCTTCTTGCCAGTTTTTTAGCTTTTTTTCTTTTGGATTTTTCAATTGAACAGCCTGCACTGCATTTAGTAGACCGGGCCTGTTGGTAGGGCTGCACGACGGCTCGACTCGGCTCAAACATCTTGTGCTCAAGGTCGAGCTCGAGTCAAACTCCTTATAGCAAGCTTGAGCTCGAGCTCGAGTCCACTACACAAAATCGAGCTCAACATCAACTCGTTTAACTCACTTAACTTGTTTAGGCGTTAACTCATATAAGCATTAACTCATGTGTAACTTATGTAAGTGTTAAGGTCGCGTAAGCATTATTTCGTGTAAGTGTTTAACTCGTGTAACTTGCGAAAATTTGTTTTTATCCTCAAAGTTTAAACCAGTGATTCAGTGAACTGGTTTTCGTAATATTATATAGAATACTGGTGCGTGTTGAGTAGAGTATAAATGAGTTGTGTTCCTGAAACTCAAACTTGATTCACACTGGTACTCTATAATATTTGCCAAAACCGGTTCACTGAATCACTGGTTTTAACTTTGAGGGCAAAAACAAATTTTCATAGCTTATACGAGTTAATGCTTACACGATTTAAATGAGTTAATGCTTACATGAGTTAAACGAGTTAATGCTTACACGAGCTAACACCCAAATGAGTTAAATGGGTTAAACGAGTCAAGTTCGAGCTTGATTTTAAGTAGTCGAGTCGAGCTTGATCATGTTATAAAGAGCTTGACTCAAGTTTGAGCGGAGCTCAAGCTCAAGTTTTTTTAGTTGAATCAAGCTTTAGCTGGCTAATCTCAGGTCCTACTTGTGAAGAAAAAGTCCTACAAATATGAATATGTTGAAAACTGGCAAGGAAATATGTTTTTAAGGGTTGTGAAGAAAAAGTCTTGCTGATGTAATCTTGGGTGCCAACTAAATTGCTGGATGTGGAAATAAGAAGTCCTGCAAATTAGAAAAAGTCTCGTTGATGTGATCTGCGGCCGTGACGTAGACACCGAGTGTGGAAAACAACAAGCGATATCACTTGCTTTTCATGAGCACCAGACTCATTTTCTTAAAAGTTAACAGTAGAAATGCTAGCTCTTTTTGATAAATCCTGTTTCACTTCTTATTTGGCTTAGTAATCAACTGATCAATTGGTCAAAGCAGGTAATTTTAAACAGTTGAAGAAAGGAACAAAATTTTGACAGAAGTCATTAAGAATGTCTTCAAGCTATGCAGAATTTGCCAGGTCAATTTTTAAGATATGCAGTTCGTTAGCTGGTTTATTCATGCCATCTCTTATTGCTAGATGTCATATGCAAAGTCTGGATGATGCGAAATGTACATGACCTTGAAATTTGATGATTGAAAGCTCCAATCTGATCACATTTTATTTCACTACAGAAATGACGTTTAGAAAACTTAAGAATGTAGGAAAACAATCAAAATTTCAAATCACAAAGACTGATTGAAATGTTTCCATGCAAAGTTCTTAATTTTTGTCTCCTATATATGGGCCTAGTTGTTTCCAAGTATCAGACGATGAGGGCAATGATCAAGAACACAAATTCATCAGAGGAGAAAAAGAACAATCCAAACGTATTCTGTAAGAGAGGAAGCCCTGGTACAGGTTGAGTCTTTCGATTTTAATGATGGAAACAATAGGTATGATGTAGGAAGAAGCAGATGAGACTATACAAAAGAATGAGGAATGAAATCATAATCCAAGCGGACCCTGACGCAGAGCCTCAGGGGATTAATCGCATTCCCAGTCAGCCTTAAACGGAATTGATTACAAGTTAGCACTCCATATCAGAGTGGAGTCAGAAATTTTCTTTAAAGTTCAACCTTTAATGAACACTCTAAGTTTAAATTGCAATCTTTAAGGGGCACTTATATGAAAATAAAGTAAATTTGATGGGCCAATGTGCCTACAACATTACATCGCCACTGCATCTGCCCAATTGGAAGTCTTCTCTTTAATTTGGTAGTCTATTATAGCTTTCATGGATGAATGGACCCAAAATGCACCTTTGAGACACTTTTATCCAGCATATGAGGATGTTTCTGTGACACTCAACTCTTTTATCTTTTTGCATTTTATTAAATTTTTGAAATACCAATACGGATCGGACCAAAGTTCTTGCGTACGCTGATACCTTATCCTAGATGGAGCGTTATAGACACCCAATCCAGCCCAAACCGATGGATGAGATGGATGGAATTCCAAGAATATAATATGTTGTCAAACAAGTACATCTCCACAAACAAACAGGCGATTAAGTTTACATTTTGTTTTCAGGTCAGTTGGATGAAGGGAAGTACACCACAGGGATAAATTATCACCACTTTGAGAATGATCTGATTATATCCTTTTGAGGGAAAAAGCCACCCAATAGTTTAAACATTCAGCACGAAAAGGCTCGGATACTGTGATGGGGCAAACCATTCAACACGAGTGATCCTGTCAAAATTAAAACTAAGAAGTGAATCAGTAACACTTGCTCATGCCGTGAGCTCACTACACAGGGACCTCACACCACTTCAGCACACACTTGTAGGGCTGTATAGGGGCTGAGTCAAAATCGAGCTCGTTCAGCTTGGCTCAAGTTTGAGTTCAGCTATGCAAGGTCAGCTTGAACTCCATGCGATAGACCAAGCCACAGCTCGAGCATGACTCTTTTAAGCTCATTCACCGACTCCCCATTTGACCTGATTTCTTTTTTTGGTTTTAAATTTGAAAATTTTCAAAAGAAGGCCTAGAATAATGGTTTACTCAAGTTCAATCAAATCAATTTTATGAAACTTGAACTTGACTTGTTTATAATCATGACTTTTGAGTTAAGCTTGAGCTTAACAGAGCAAATTCGAGTCGAGCTTGAGTTGGCTCGACTCGTTTTACAGCTCTATCCACATGACACACACAAATGGACTCTTCCCCTGTTTATAATGGTGAAACATGTCAGTTGGAGTGGGGAAGCTTCAACCTAAGGATGTCAATATGTGTGCACTATAGTCAAGGTAAGGAAGCAACACAGAAGAAAGCTTATGGGAAAAGGTGGCAAACTGGCTGCAGCCATACCAGCTGAAGTTGTTGGTGGTAATTCTGTGCCTGCATAACCATGATAAGAAATCAAAGCCCCTTTTATAGATTCTCTTCGAGAAATGGTGTCTTTTTAAAAAAAAATTGTTAATCTTGCACAACCATGACATGGCTGATCACATTAATACCGTTCTCATGGCCACATAGCCCTTACTTCATTAGTATATTTCCACTATCATGTTTTCTTTATGCCAGTTTTCAACTATTTCTTCCGTTTTTCTATTTCCTCCTTTAAATCATCCAATGAAAAGACATCATGATTCAAAGTTTGGATCAGACTTACGGTTTGAGTTAGATCCGAAGATGATAAAAATCAATTAATGAATCTTGTGAGCTCCCCATCAAAAACCTGCCAAGAATTGAGTACAAGTGCAAAGCCCCACTTGCTAAAAAAAATCAACTCTAAGCATGTTCACATTATTGTGCTTCTTCGCTCCATCTAAACATACTGGGACATGGAGTTTGGGAGCTTCACATAGTGCATAGTTCCTAGGAACGACTCGGCAGAAAGGTTTGCAAACTTTCCACCACAAGGAACCTCTCCTTCGAATTGATTGAAGGATAGGTCTATGACCTGAATGTGTTGAAGTTTCTCCAATGATTTTGGTATCTCACCAGAAAGCTTGTTATGGGAAACGTCAATAGTGTCAAGGTTTAGCATGTGATCAAGTTGTTTGGAAATGTAACCATCAAATGTGTTTCGAGAGAGATTCAAATACTCTAGCATTTGGAGTTTTGATAATGATGTAGGCAACTCTCCACTCAGCTTGTTTGCACAATATCCATGTTGATCGTCATGGAAAAATTTCAGAGAGCCAAAGGTAGGTGACCAGTGAAGGAGTTGTCCTGCAAGTATAGCTCCACAAGTCCTTCACTGACAAAGACCAGGCGGTAGTGTTGATGACAAATTGTTTGAGCTTAGATCCAGGCCTTACAAACTAGTGAGATTGTTTATAGAGCTTGAAATTGACCCAATTAGCATGTTGTGTTCAATATAAAAAACATACATGTGGACCAACTGGTAGATTGACAGTGGGATTGGGCCTTCTAATGCATTGTTATTAAGAGCCACAGCTGTAAGATATGCATCTGTCCTATATTTGGTGGAATGAGCCCCTTTATTTTGTTGGAACTCAAATATAAGGAACTTAACTTCATCAAGTTGGCTAAGGCCAATGGGATAGTACCTTCAATTAGATTAGAGGAAAGATAAAGTCTCCACAAGGTGGTTGTCAGGTTTCCAACAAAGGCAGGAAGCAGCCATTCAGAAGGCTTTGTGACAGAATAACTTCCTCTAGCAGTCGACAGTTGGTGAAGGATGTGAGAATGGAGAGCTCACGGTTGCATTGTATTCGAGGTAAAAGCGCTTGAGTTGTGTCAAGCTACCTAATTCTAATGGTATTGGACCACTGAATTTATTGCGTCCTGTACTGATAATTTGGGGACTAGTAGCATTGGAAAAAGAAGGTGGGAAAGGGCCATCAAAATTATTGTCACTCATTGCGAGAAATTGGAGATTGGGCAGGAAGCGGCCAACATCTTTAGGGAGATGCCTGTTAGTTCATTGGTCATGAAACTCAAATTCTGAAGAGTGGATATGTTAAACAAGCTCTCAAGCAGTGTACCAGTGAGATTGTTCATTTCCACACTAAACAATGTTACCTGGGTCAAGCTTCCCAACTCGGAAGGAATGTTTCTATGCACATGATTTTGACCAATATTAAGGAACTCCAGTTTTGAGAGGTTGTCAAAGTGATTGGAATGGTGCCTGTGAGCTTGTTACCATAAAGGTTTATGCGCTTGAGTTCCCGCAAACTGCCTAGCACTCTGGAATGCTTTGATAGAATTCGTTTTTTTCAGCAAAAAGTATTTGGAGATGATGACAATGGCTCAGTGTTTGTGGAATTAACCCTTTAAAATGGTTTAACCCTATGGAAAGTATTTCCAACCAAGGGAGGCGGCTAAAATCAATGGGAAGATGACCATGGAAACTGTCATTTGAAAGATCAAGAACCTCTAAGGAGAGGTTGCTGATGTATGGGGAGAGAGTCCTTCAGTGCCTTCTCGGAGAGGTTGAGAGCAACTACCCTTTGTGAACCACGACTGCATGAAACTCCATTCCAATCGCAGAATGAGATGTTGGAATTCCAATTTGATAACACATTATAAGGGTCTTTAGTACAAGGAATTTGAAAGACATTAATGCTAATGATCAGTCATGTTGCTCAGAGAAACAGGGGCTGAGGGCACCTCCCTTTGGCCAAGAACCACAATCAAGGTGAAGGAGGAGAAACACAAAAGAAAGATGAGCGGCTGAGGTGACCAACCGGTGGCCACCATAACTATCCATTTTCTATGCAGAAGTTGCATGAACAAGAGTCAATGTCATCAATTTATGTGTAGATTCTCTCTAGAAATTTTTGTCATTTCATTTTTTAAGTTGTACAAGTCTCAGATCTATACTTTGGAACACATTACTTCACTTTCCAAATCAAGTGGCACCACTGATGGTTTCATTAATGAAAATTTTTCTTAGCCCTTAATTCTTATTTCCTTGAGTACATCTCAATCCTATTCAATCACAATCAAAGTTGCAGATACGGTTCTACTTTTTAAATGGCATGTTTTAAATGGTAAATTTAAAAAATGCAAAATCTAATAATTAGTGGAAAAGAGGATCAATATACCAAAAAATCGTCACTCATAGCTGATCTTTACAATGTCCTGTCAGACTATGATGGTACTGGTTGATATACATGGATTCTACATACTACTAGCATTTAATTGAGGTGCCTAGCAATGTTATGACCATGAACATTTACCAATTAAGGTCCTTTTATCGATTCTTTTCCAGAAAAATTCGCCAGCGGCATCCTTTGTTATTTCCACACTCCGGCGCCTATGGCAAGGGCTGCAGATCACATCAATGGACTTTTTCTATTTGTAGGTCTTCTTATTTCCACATCGAATGCCTTACTTGACACGGAAGATTACATCAACAAGTCTCTTTCTTGCAGCCACCACCGTTTTATACGGCATCACCGTTTGCCGCATCACAGTGGAACGAGTTTTCTATTCTTAATTAATTTTATATTCCTTAATTCGTTTTTTAGAAACTTGAATTTTTAATTTTTTTATTTGCATATAAATCACATAGTCCATTTTGTTAATAAAATTTTTAATGCAGGCCAAATTGATTTTTTTTTTATTGCCAACAAGTAAGCTTACATTTCTCAAAATCTGCGAAGGCCGTGGCCTTGTCAGCACAACAGGCCGTGGCTTCGCCGTGAACTTCCAATGATGCCTTTTGGCTTTGTCTATTCGGGGGCTTGATCACTAAATTCATACCATGTGAGGGGTAACTTTTTTTTTGACTAATTTTCAAGGGCATTTTTGTCTTCCAGTCTAAATCAGATATCCACCGAAACCATTCCTAAAAAAAAAACAGATGAGGAAAAAATAATATTTAATTAAGAAATTAGACCAGATTTAGATTTAAAAAATGACATTCGATCGGATTCAAAATCAGATATACATAAATATCTAAACAGATTCAAATTCAGATTTAGGTCAAAATTAGTTTTAAATAACAGTCCTACATTCATGCTCTTACATTTAGAAAATCGTTTGGATTGGGTTCAAATTCTGTTTCAGATACAAACTTTTATAAAAATCAAATTTAGACTGGATTTAGATTTTGAAATCTGATTTGGGATGAAAATTTTGAATATGAAACTTTTCTTTTTGGTATTCGAATCCAAATTCAAATCCGAGTGCACTGCCTGGTTCAATTTCATAACCTTTAACCAATTCCACCAGAATAAGCTAAATTTATCCATGCAAGAGAGAATGAAGCAAACCTTCTTTTCATTTTTTAATTGTATTTAATTCTTTTTTAAATTCAAAAAGTTGTCGGGCCTACCATGCTCCTGACAGGTTAACTATAACTCTCGTCATTACCCATTAGGTTGTTGGGCTATACCCGGCTTGACATGTCTGGGCCCGTCAGGCCAGCTACAGTGCCTAGGGTTCGAGATGGGTCAGGTTTGGGTAACCGCACCTTGCTGTGGGTCTCTCCTGCTCACCAAGAAAATAACTTTTATTCCAAAATTATTGAATGATAAAATTGGTTAATATCCCTTGACAAATGGCCTTGCTAGGCCTACTTCATGCATTCGATTTCGATGCAAGTCTGTTGGTTCATAAGAGGATAGGAAATGGTTGATGTACATCGATTCTGCATACTACTATTGGTGCCAAGCAATCTTATGGTCATGAACAATTAGCAACGTCCTTTTGTAAATTCTCTTCTTCCAGTAAATTTCCTTCATTTTTTTGTTTAATTCAAATTGTTAGAAGATTCAAGTCTACTGCTCTTTAAAAGAAAGCGATATTGTTTGTTATTTCCACACTTAGTGCCTTTGCCTTGGCTGGTGACATAAATGGGACTTTCTCTAATTCGTAGGTCTCCTTATTTCCACATCACCACCTTGCTTGGCACGGAATATTACATCAACAAGTATTTTTTTTAGCAGCCCTTACCGTAACAACATATTTCCAATATCTTGTGCTCTTTTTGCTAGGTTTCTACTCTATCGTGTGAAAGTCCAACAAAGAGAACTTTAGAGTCAATTCCTCCCAAATTAGGGTTGTCAACATATCCGATTTTAATTGGATATCCAATCAAATCAGTTCAAAAAATATCGAATATGGAAAAAATTTAACATCCGATTAAGAAATTGGATCGGATTCGGGTTTAAGAAACAACATCTGACTGGATTCTGATTCGGATTTGGATGTACATATATATCCAGCTGGATTCGGATTCAGATTCAGATCCAGATTGGATTTAATTTTAAATAAAATCTTATATTCAAATGCTCTTACATTTTGAAGATCAGCCAGATTTGATTCAATGTTCAAATTCGGATTGTGTTATTGGATTTTTGGTTCATTGTTTGTATTTGAATATGGATATGTGAATATCCGAAAAAACAGATGTAATTCAGGATGTATCCTATTTGAATCTGATCCATTAACATCCATACTCCGAACTCCAATCCCAGAACTCCAAAAGACAATAAATAACAAAAGATACAGACCGCTCAAATTAATCCCTACTGGCCTGCAAGTGTCATGCAATAGAGAGAGAGAGAGAGAGAGAGAGAGAGAGATTAATCCCTACTGGACAATCAAAATTTAAAAACTCTTATCAGATATATATATCTATGCATGTGCATGTGTGTGTGTGTATAAGAGAGAGAGAGAGAGAGAAGAGATTATGCATGTAAGAAAAAGCAGATCATACATATTAGAAAAATAAAATGAACTCCTGGCAGAGGCTGTTAGCAGGAGAAATGCTAGTTCTTTTTGATAAATCCTGTTTCACTTCTTATTTGGCTTAGTAATAAACCGATCAACCTTGGTCAAAGCATGTGAATTTAAACAGTCAAAGAAAGGAGTGAAGATTTAACATAGTCATTAAGAATGTCTTTAAGATATGCAGAATTTGCCAGGTCAATTTTTAAGACATGCAGTGAAAGCTCAAATCTGATCACATTTTGTAGTCTATTATAGCTTTCATGGATGAATGGTTCCAAAATGCACCTTTGAGACACTTTGTATCCAGCATATGAGGGTGCAATCAAACACCAAAATGAACATCTGTGACACTCAAATCTCTATCCTTTTCCGTTTTATTCAATTTTTGACACACCTACGGGTCGACCAAAGTTCTCCTAGAAAGGGCATTCTAGACACCAAATGCAACCCAAACAAATGGATGGAGTTCCAAAAACAATATGTTGTCACAGAAGTACATTTTCACAAATAAACACGTGACTAAGTTTAAATTTTGTTTTAAGAACATCCGGTGTAAACAAACACTCCAGGACTGACTGTTGTCACATCAATGAGAAATTTTCTTCTTAGCCCTTAAGTCTCATTTCCCTTTACTACTTCTCAACCTATTCAATCACAAATCAAATTTGCAGATACAGTTTTTACTTTTTAAATGGAAAGGTTTTTCTATCATATAATACAGTGAGCGTGAAAAAAAGGAAAAATATGGTAAATTTTTTAAAAAAATAAGATAAATATACCAAAGAATCATCCACTCTGGCTGATCTTTACAATGTCCCAATCAGACTATGATGGGTAGCTGCCTTGAACGTCTATTGGTTCTAAACAGGATAGAAAATGGTTGATGTACATCGATTCTACATACTACTAGCATTTAACCGGGGTGCCTGGCAATGTTATCACCATGAACAACTATCAATTAAAGTCTTTTACAGATTCCCTTCCAGAAAAATTCGCCTTCTTTTGTTTAATTCAATTTGTTGGAAGTCAAGTCTACTGCCCTCAATAAATCGCAAAGGTTGTCAATAATATTACACTGAGATTACCCTAGGTTAAAAAAATTATTAATTTTTAATTTTTTAAAACTTTTCTGATTTAATTTTTTTAAATAAGAAAAACAGTAAATAGGCAGAAATGGATCAGCCAGAGTTTCAAAAAATAAATGTTATTATTTAAAAAAATGATTTGATGATCTGATAAACATAATGATGAGAAATTTATAAAACGCTTTTTAAAATATTAAAGTAAATTTTGAACCTAAAAAAATCTTAGCTTCACCACTATGTACGATGGTGAATGGTTTTTAAATTGACCAGGGTCTTGAATAGGGTTGCACATGAGGAGATGAGCTGAGTTGAGCCAGCTCAAGCTTGACTCGACTCAGAAAACTCAAGTTGAGCTCAATAAAACAAGCTTGAGCCGGACTCGACAACAACATCGAGCTCAAACTCAACTCATTTAACTCGTTTATGTGAAGCATGTTTCTTTTTTTTTAACTCGTTCGTTTATAGTTGAGCTAACAGAGTTCTTACAACTCAAACTCAACTGCTTTAACATTTCTAGTATACACTTGAACTCGAGCTCAAGTTTATGAGTGGTTTTTAAGCTGGCTTGACTCATGTAGCCATAAACTCAAGTGGTAAATGACGACTCATGAGTCATGGAGACTACAGTGAAACTTGACTTGAAAGTCAAGAAAAGGATTGAGCTTGACCCCAACTTAACCCACTCACACAGCCATATAGACAGCCGACAAGCCAACAGCTGGCACCCCAAAATGATGTTTGGCCGGATGGCACATGGAATAACTATGCACCGAACATTTGCGTGGTCAATGGGGCAAGACTTAGCGACTCAAACCTAAATAATGTCAATGTCAAGTGGAACGTGAAGACAGTTCACTTTAAGATCACATCAATGGACTTTTTCTATTTGTAGCTCTTCATATTTCTACGACAGCGCCTTACTTGGCACAGAAGACTACATCAACAAGTCTCTTTCTTAGCAGCCCTGACCGTAACAACTTATACAATTTCAATATCTTGTTCTCTTTTTGCCACATTTTGACTCCATTTTTCTTTTTAAATGGCCCCATCAAAGTTGGGTACAGTGGACGAGTTTTCTATTCTTAATTAATTTTTATATTCCTCAATTCCTTTTTCCAAAAAAATTTTATTTTAATTTTTATTTGCATATAAATCACATAGGCCATTTGTTATTAGAAATTTTTTACACAAGCCAAATTGATTTGTTTTTAATTGCCAACGGTAAGTTTACATTAATTGCCCAGTATTGGCTTTGCCCTGCACTCCCAATGAGGCATTTTGCTCCTTCTAAATTCATACCATGTGAGGGGTAACTTTTTTTTTTCTAATTTTCAAGGGCATCTTCCAATTTAAATCAGATATCCACCCAAACTGTTCAAAAAAAAAACAGATGAAAAAAAATAATATTTAATTAAGAAATTAGATCATATTCAGATTTAAAAAAGGACATTTAATCAGATCATATATACATAAATATCTGATCAGATTCAAATTCAGATAGGATAGGAAATGGTTGATATAAATCGATTCTACATACTACTATTGGTGCCAAGCAATCTTATGATCATGAACAATTAGCAACGACTTTTGTAGATTCTCTTCTTCCAAGAAATTTCGCCTTCATTTTTTGTTTAATTTAAATTGTTGGAAGACTCAAGTCTACTGCTCTTTAAAAGAAAGTGATATCATTTGTTATTTCCACACTCAGTGCCAATGGGACCTTTTCTAATTGGTAGGACTTCTTATTTCTACATCACCGCCTTGCTTGGCATGGAAGATTAATCAACAATTATGTTCTTAGCAGCCCTCGTAACAACATATTTCCAATATCATGTGCTCTTTTTGCCAGGTTTCTACTCTATCCTTTTTTGTTTCTTAATTGAGTACACTGCATTTAGTCATGGGCTTATTGGACATTTAGAACTCAGATATGTACAATACCACCGATCAGGTGATCGACGTTACCAATCAGTCAGAATCGGCTGGATTGGGGCGAGAAAACACTTCCAATAAATGCTTCCATTGGTGGACCGAGAGTCGTTATTGTTTGTACTGGAAAGGCGTTGTGGTTGTTCATAATGAAGGGCCAAACCGGACACATAGTGTTGGATGTGTCCGTAATAAAGTGCCTTCATAGGACATATTTGGTGTAGTGGACTCTGTTACATTACTCTGGACTCATGTTCCCCATGTGCAAGCATCATCAATCGCCTTCCCTTTCTTACCAGCTGTTCTTCCATTTTCTCTCCTGGACAAACCTGGTGGTGAGTCATTCACCATAACCTCACTGTCCAAACCAGCATTTGTTTGCTAGTTTTCATTCCATCCAAACAGCAAGAATCCTGAATTTATTTTTTAATGGAGGAGAAACAATAAAACCTGATGAGGACTCACGGTTCTCCCCTTTGATTCTTTTTGTTATCAATTGATTCTCCATCTCCAGCTCTATCTTCTCGTTACCCACCAGCTGGTTGCTCTTCAAGTTACTCCCAATTGCTGGTCTCCTATAAATCAATTCATTCTAATATTTCTGGGTCTCTTTATTAACTCCTCATTTTTCCCAAATTTTTTTCTTATTCCCTCCTGGCCACTCCTTATCTCCTGACATAATGATAACCATCATTTCCTTTCACCCATCTTTCTTTGCCACAGCCTCTTGAGAAGAAACCACCAACTGATTAACTCTACACCGACTTGTCATATGAGTATATATTGCTTCGCAATGGGAGGAAATTTTAATATTACTCATACAGTTGATTTCTTGAAGAACAATTTCTTCCTCTTCCAATGCTATGTGCACACAGATTCTGCAAGCCCATATTTGACATCGATTGAGTATGGATGTCATCTTCCATCGGTTCTCCCTATAGCGTTTGTGCAATACTTGGACCTTCTTGTAGTTAGATGATTTTTTCTGTTTATTATAATTTAATGTGAGATAGCAAGGTGTATATCATTGTGGTTTTATGTTAATTTAAATGTCAAGACACTTATTTTTTCAAATAAGTTGATGGAACATTTGAAAATTTATGTAAACATATGGGGATGAGAAGAAATACAAGATATTTGCACTGTTGATTAAGAGTAAACTTCTGTTAGTTAATAATAGCTTACGTATAATTATTAAGATGGAAAGACTAAAAGTACTTTCCATATAAACAAATCAATTAGCTCATTAATTTCCATTATCGGCCACTGTGACAACACCAAATAACATACATATGTGGTTAACTATGTCCCCCAGGTTGCTATGTTAAATCATAAAAGATTAAAATTGATGTTGCTTTAACTTAATTATAGAATTATTAGGCGAGAAAACATAGGAGCGTAAATGTTCGTTGAAAGGGTACTAATTATATATATATATTAGTTTACCATGGAACAACTGCGTAGTTTTTCTAATAACAAAAGTTGGGTACTTTTCTGAGTTGTCAGATGCTTTCTGGTGGTACTACGAATTCTTCATTCTGGATCTCGGACTCGATCTGATTGGACTTGGACCCAAATGTCTTTGTTGACCTGACCAACGTCATGAAGTATCATTAATTTGGTTCTGCGAATGCACTTTGATTAGGTATGTAAATGGATTTACTAAGTTCAACTACTACATGACCTGATTTTGGATCCATTTTTTGGTGCAGAAATTTGGAGCAAACAGGTTTAGATTGTAATGCGCTTTCATAAGTGAATGAGAATGGGAGTCCAATGTTCCAGTGGGATCCAATAAAATGTTAATTGATACGTATACATATGAATGTCGGATCTGAACTTGTTTTTAAATTAGGATAGGAGATAAAGACCCAACCATTTGTTTTCATAGCAGCTAGTGGAAGAACATTTACTGTTTTACTCGCATTTTGCTGAAAGAAAGTGTTTCTAGCAGGGTGTTGGGAAACACAATAAAAAGTCAGAAGCAAAAGCAGATCCCTTGTTTTCCAAATAAATGTAAGGATTGGTTTATTTTTGTCATTCTTCCACAGGGGAAGCCTTCCGTCGTATCGTTTTAAGCCTGGCGACCACCTCCTTCATGTCCATCTCTCAGTTGGTGATTTCCTTGAACAGGACAACCCTGTCTCCATGATCATGACAAGCATTTCATTTCAAAGAGTTTCTCAGTCATTTTGCTCCAGAAGACGGCCTTCTGCGACATGATCTGAAACGTTTCATGGTTATTTTGCTTCAGAAGTGACCATCTATGACATCTGAAATTGCAAGCGAAATGCTTCAGCCACCCACTGCCTCAAAGTAAAGTCCCCATCAAAACGTTCATCGGTAGGCTTTCTTGTGGTAAACACCTCAAGCAGAAGAATCCCATAGCTGTAGACATCTGCTTTGGTCGACACCTTTCCAGCGGCCCCGAATTCTAAGACATGATCATGGCAATATTAGGTAGACAATGCACATTGTCGTTAATGAGATGGTTTCAGAAATAAAGAAATCCATGCAAAAAATTAGGACTAATTATTTTTTTTTATTTAATGGTTTACATAAACTCCATTTTTTGTTTCCATGCATTTATAAGGAGGAAGTGAAAATTTACTAAAGAAAGAAACATATTTAAAAGGGAAACTTGCTGGCATTTGTGTTGTGTTTGTGTGATGCACATCCCTGTTAATAATTTGGTTCATCACTATCTTAGTTGGATTCAGACTTGTATTTAAATGCAAAATTGCTAGTGATCATCCTCTTTCACTTATTAATCTGGTATTCCTTTTCATAATAAAAGTAGTTAGTTCCAACAGGTAGGTGAGCCAAAATTAAAGCATGATATTTGGAAATTATGGATGGTGATAAAATTTCCTCTCCATGGTAAGCTGGACAAAGTTGTCTAAGAAACAGTTCAAGCAATAACACTTGCCTATAACTGTGAAAAGCAAAGAATTTGTGACAGGACTAAGAGTTGTACCTGGCGCAATGTATCTGGTGGTTCCAAGGGTGCTTGTTGAGTTGAAGATTCGTGACCAACTAGCATCTTCGCAATGCCAAAGTCACCAACATGTGCTGTCATGTTCTCATCTAGAAGCACATTACTTGGCTTTAGATCACAATGAATATAGTCTCCCAGCAACCATGGTGAAGATATTCTAGAGCACAAGCAACATCAATCATGATATCCAATCTTTGCAAGAGATTCAAGTGATGGCCACCTGATAGACAGACTTCTAGTCCAAGGGGCATGCATTGAGAACTAAAGCATTGAAATCTGCACTTGAGCAAGATGTGATTCTAGTTTCGTGTCTAATTTGGCACATCACATTGCATTCAATGTCAAAACTTTTTGATGCGCCATCAGATAACAAGTTTATGACCTTAACAGCCACCGTTGTTCCATCCATTAAAGTTCCTTTATACACTGAACCAAAGCTTCCACTCCCAAAAAATTTGCATCACTGAAGTTGTTTGTTGCTTGAGATAACATTCTGTGTTGATCACTGGGAGGTAATTCCATGAAATCTTTCAACCTCCTGATCAGTTTCTCCAACCCCCTCTTTCTATATTTTGCGACAACAATGAGAATCCAAACAATTAGTACAAGTGCAAAACCCACTCGCTAAAAAAATATCAACTCTGAGCATGTTGACATTATTGTGCTTCTTTGCTCCATCTGAACATACTGGCACATGGAATTTGGGGCTCCACATAGTGCATAGTTCCCTAGGAATGACTCAGCAGAAAGGTTTGCAAACTTTCCACCACTTGGAATCTCTCCTTTCAATAGATTGAAGGACAAGTCCAAGACCTGGATGTGTTGAAGCTTCTCCAATGATTTTGGTATCTCACCGGAAAGCTTGTTATGGAAAGGTAAATAGTGTCAAGGTTTAGTATGTGACCAAGTTGTTCAGGAATGTTACCATCAAATGAGTTTTTGGAGAGATTCAAATATTCTAGAATTTGGAGCCTTGATATGGACACAGGCAGCTCTCCGCTCAATTGATTTACAGAGAAATCCATTTTGTCCACCGCAACCAAATTTCCCACATCTGAAGGCAGCTCACCAGTGAAAACGTAGTCATGCAAGTAAAGCCATATCAAATTCTTCAACTCACAAAGGGCAGGAGGGATTCCTGGTGAGAAATTGTTTGAATTTAAATACAACTCGCAGATTCGTGAGATTGTTTATAGAGGTCGAGATTGGCCCACTGAGTGCATTCATCTCCAAATAGAGATTATACATGCGAACCAACTGGTAAAGTGAGTCTGCAATTGAACCTTCAATGCATTGCCAGAAAGACCTAACTCATGTAACCTGTTCATTGATCCTATATTTGGTGGAATGAGCCCATTTATTTTGTTGAATCTCAAATCTAAGGAAATTAACTTGGTCAAGTTGGCTAAGGGCAATGGGATGGTACCTCCAATCAGATTAGAGGACAGGTCAAGTATCCACAAGTGGGTTAGGCTTCCCAACTCAGGAGGAATGGTGCCGGTGAGCCTATTACCACGAATGTTTATGCCCTTGAGTTCTGACAAACTACCTAGCAACTGTGGGATGCTTCCATAGAATTGTTATCTCCTGCTGACAGTATTTGGAGACCTCGACAATGGCTCAGTGTTTGTGGAATCAACCCCTCAAAATTGTTTTTTCTTATATAAAGATTTTCTAGCAGAGGGAGGCAAATAAAATCAACGAGAAGGTAACCATGGAAACTGTCACTCGAGAGATCAAGAATCTGTAAGAAGGAGAGATTGCTGATGTATGGGGAGAGAGTACCTTCAAGTGCCTTTTCAGAGAGGTTCAGAGCAACTACCCTTTGTGAACCACGACTGCATGAAACTCCATTCCAGTCACAGAAAGATATGTTGGAATTCCAATTTGATAACACATTATAAGGGTCTCTAGTGACGAGGGATTTGAAAGACAGCAAAGTGAATTGATCAGTCACATTGCTTAGAAAAATAAGAGCTTAAGGCACCTCCATTTGGCCAAGGACCACAATCAAGGTGAAGGAGTAGAAACACAAAAGAAAGACGAGCTGCTGAGGTGACCAACCGTTGGTAGCCATGCCTGTCCAATTTTCTATGCAGAAGATGCATGAACAAGAACCAAGGTCACTAATTTATGTATAATTTATGTATAGATTCTCTTCTAGAAATTTTACTTATTTTCTTTTGCAAATTGCAGGAGTCTCAGGTCAACCACTCTTGAATACGTTGCTTCATATTTCCAAATCCAGCGGCACAACTGATGATTGCATCAATGAGACCTTTTCTTGGTACCCATTATCTTATTTCATTTAATCACTTCTCAACCCTATTCAATCAAACTCTTTAGAAAATTTGCCTATGCTGGATAAAAGTTTATCAAGTACAGATCAACCTCTAGATTCCAACACCAAAGAGTTTATCTCTCAACCGTTTTCACCAATCAGACTATGTTATTCAATTAGCTTGAAATATTTGCTTGAGTCAGCAGGTTCATTCAAATCTATGCTAAATCAATTTGATCCAGTTTACATGTTTTCTTTTTTCAAACCATGTTTTTTATTAGCTCTTATATATTCTTTATTTATTTTCCAATAAAATCTGTTTTTTAATATTTTATGACAATTGACACATTGAACCGGCTGATTTACTTCCACAGATCTTCTTTGTCCTCAAGCCTGTGATTATCAAATTGTTGGAAGACTCAAGTCTAAGAGCAAAGAAAGGGAAATCGTTTGTCATTTCCACACTCAGCTCCTTTGGCACGGCTGATAACATCAATGGGACCTTTTCTTGAATTGGGTGGTCCACCAAATTGGCAGTGTATATTGTTGACTCGATTCTGAAACTGGTTTTAATGATTAAGATACACAATTTAATTGAGGTGCTAAGCAATATATTTACTTGAGGTGCTAAAAAATGTTATCACCATGAATAATTATCGAGCTGCTTTTGTATCTTCTTTTCCAGAATTTATTCAGGGTTTTTTTTTTGTTAAATTCAAGTTGTTGGAAGAGTCCTAAGTATGGTGCTCATAAAAAGTAAGTGATATCGCTTGTTGTTTTCCACACTCGGTGTCTACAGCACGGCAGCAGATCACATCAATGGGACTTTTTCTAATTCCACATCCATCACCTTGCTTGGCATGCAAAATTACATCAACAAGACTTTTTCTTCACAACCCTTAACAACATATTTCCAATGTCTTGTCCTCTTCCCTTCTTGCCTTCTCTTATCTTCTTGCCAGTTTTCTAACTTTTTTTTGGGGTTTCAAACGAACAGCCTACACTCCATTTAGTAGACCGGGCCCGTTGGTAAGGCTGCACACGACGTCTCGAGTAGGCTCAACAAACTTGAGCTCAAGCTCAAGCTTGGTTGAAACTCGAGTCGAACTCCTTATAGCAAGCTCGAGCTTGACTCGACTACATAAAATCAAGCTCGACATCGACTCGTTCAACCAATTTAACTCATTTAGGCATTAGCTCATGTAAGCATTAACTCGTTTAACTAGTGTAAGTGTTAAGGTCGTGTAATAGTTCAGCTCGTGTAGCTTGTAAAATTTTTTTTTTACCCTCAAAGTTTAAACCAGTGATGCAGTGAACTGGTTTTCGCAATATTATATTGAATACTGGTGTGAATCGAGTCGAATCGAGTATAAACGAGTCAAGTTCCTAAAACTCAAACTCAACTCATTTATCGTTTCAAGTATATTTGTAAGCTCGAACTCGACTCATTTATAACGGAGTCAAGCACAAGCTGAGTTTTTTATAGTGGGTTTAAGTTGAGCCCGAGTTGGCTCGGCTCGTTGTGCAGCCCTACATGTTTGTATTTACAATAGAGCTATTACCAAAGATCAGACCATCGATATTGGTGTTATCAGAATCAGCCCGATTCGGTTTGTGGCTCCCCATATTGCACTAATCAAGCAATATTTTCATGAATGACAAGAACCACAACTTACATATAGGTTATGATTGATGACAACCAAAATTAGGTAGTAAAAATAATATAAAAAACACAACTTTTTTTTTTGAAAAAACAGTGATAAAACATGAAAAATAAGTCCACTAAATAAAACAGCAGAAAAATAGTCTTTTTTGAAAAAATATGAAAATAAAAAAGGTGGTTTTCCGTTTTTCGCATTTTTCTAAATGTCAAATTGCTTGTTCCCATTCTGTAATTTTTAGTTGTTGCTTATCTTGCCTTATCACTAACACATTTATCTCATTTATCTTATTTCCCATTTTGTAATTTTCAATTTTTTTTAAAGTTAACAATAGAAATGCTAGTTCTTTTTTATAAAACATGTTTCACTTCATATTCGGCATAGTAATAAGCTGATCAACTTGTTGAAAGCATGCAAATTTAAACAATCGAAGAAACGAAGGAAAATTTGGTAGTAGATTTGAGATTTTACTCTAATTCGGTTACCACCTAGTTAGAGTTCCATCTCATCTTGCTTAAGTTCTTTTGGAGAGGTGTTTGTGATCATAAATGACATTAAGTGGGTGAAAATGCATGAATGCATTGATCCTATATGATTGAAAAGAAAAATCATTCATTCCTACCATAACATTCATGTAAGAGCATTCCTACCATAACATTCCTCGAAGATTTTTGTTTTGATAAATATCATATATAAGAAGAAAAAGTTTTTGAAAATAGATTGGGGTTGTAAACCATCAAACATAAATCCAATATTGGGTTATTACTTGATTTTTGGTCTTAGTGAAGTAGGTAAATAAAAGATCATGAGAAAATGTTTAAAGAAAGAGAGGATATGCAACATTCTTATAAAAAGAAAGAGAGAGAGAGAAAAAAAAATACTTCAAAGATCATTAGATGAAAGATTTTGAAATAAAAGAAGATATATATTCTCCATATGTATGTATACGTATTTGTATAAGCTTTTAAAAATGAATTCTTAACTTAAATAGAGAGGGAAAGAAAAAGATATATATATATATATAAGAAATTTGTAGGATAAACATTTATCTTGAAAAGATGAACAAAAGGTTCTAGGAAGAGAAAATAGAACACACATATATATATATATACATAAGAAATTTGTAGGATAAACATTTATCTTGAAAAGATGAACAAAAGGTTCTAGGAAGAAAAAATAGAACACATGTATATATGCATTCATATGTATATGAAAATTTGTAAAATAAAGTGTGGAAACATAAAAAGAGAAAATAAGGAAACTACACGCAATGACATGAGAATGTATTTTTAACATGTCCATATTCGTGAAGGTTCCCTCAGGTTGGACAAGTTTTAACCTCAAAAATTAATATAAAGATTAGATAATAGAACCCCAAACCACAATCTCATTCTCATCATACATTCACATATAAAGGGAAAACCAAGCAACTGTACATGGGTAATACATAGGCAATATTCAAGCAAAAAAAGAGAGAGAGGATGATGAAAAGGGAAAGATTCAACTAGGAAGGAGGGCATGATGTAACTATGAAATGAAGGATCATCTCATCTTTTCATGCTCCCGGTACACTTGAGCATAACCTCTTGTCCCTAAGAAGAGATTGAGTGTTATCTCCTTTGGTCATGGGGAGGTAAAGATAAAAGAAAATGAAGAACGAAAAACAATGTTATATTCAATAAAAGAGACAACATGATTCAAACATGAAATGAAAGATCATCTCATCTTTTCATGCTCCCGGTGCACTTGAGCATAGCCTTTTGTCTCTAAAAAGAGGTTGAGTGCTATCTCCTTTGGCCATGGGGAGATCAAGAGGAGAAGAAAATAAAGAAATAAAGACAATGCTTTGTTCAATATAAGAGAAAACATGATTCAATCACAAAATGAAAGATCATATCATCTTTCACTTGAGCATAGCCTGTTGTTTCTAAAAAGAGGTTGAGTGTTATCTTCTTTGGCCATGGAGGGATGAAGATGAGAAGAAAATAAAGAAAGAAAGACAATGCTATATTCAATAAAAGAGAAAGCATGATTCAATATTGAAATGAAAGATCATCTCATCTTCCCATGCTCTCGGTGCACTTGAGTATAGCCTCTTGTCTCTAAAAAGGGATTGTGTGCCATCTCCTTTGGCCATGGGGAGATGAGGATGAGAAGAAAATAAAGAAAGAAAGATAATGGTATATTCAATAAAAGAGAAAACATAATTCAATCACGAAATGAAAGATCATCTCATCTTTCCATGCTACTGGTGCACTTGAGCATAGCCTCTTGTCTCTAAAAGGAGGTTGAGTGCTATATCCTATGCCCATGGGGAGAAGAATGAGAAGAAAATAAAGAAAGAAAGACAATGCTCTATTTAATAAAAGAGAAAAAATGATTAAATCATGAAATGAAAGATCATCTCATTTTTTCATGCTCCAGGTGAACTTGAGCATAGCCTCTTGTCTCTAAACAGAGGTTGAGTGCTATCTCCTTTGGCCATGGGGAGATGAAGAAGAAAGAAAATGAAGGAAAAATGAGAGGGATGATGATTATATACCTCTAATGAGAAATGACCTAGGGAAGTTGAACACCTTCACTTGAAGATCCATTTGAGTGAAGCTCCAAGATGATGCCTCCAAGAGAGTTTTAGCTTGCTCCAAGTTGGAGAGGAAGAGGAGAAATGGAAAGAGGAAGAGAGAGAGAGAGAAAGCTCAAGAGAAACTGTAAGTCTTCAAGTGAGAATACTCTAAAGTTTCTCCCAAGGGCCAACTCTTACCCAAGAGGGAAGATTGTGGGGTATTTATAGAGGATTTTGGAGCCCAAACCCAAATTTTGAACTTTTTTTGAATTTTTTAAAATTTTCATCCAAATTTCACATAATTTTGAATTATTTTGAAAAGGAAATGGTTTGAAATGAGTATTTACATGCCATTAGGCCTGTAAAAACATTTTTAAAAGTGAGCTGGGTCTTTGCCCACCCAAAAAGACCAAAACCACCCCCTAAAGGGTGGTTTTTGGTCAAAAAGGTGAGGTGAAAGGGGGAGACAACAGCGCCCGGATACAACAGCATCGAGCACTGTCGCGCCTGGGGTGTAGTTGCCCGACCGCATGGTCGGCTGACGAGAACACGCCACACGACCGCACAATCGTGCATGGTCACACTACTGTGACAGCCCCCGCCCGCGCGCGTGCGTTGCGCGACGCGTTATTGCTCAATTGCGCGCGCATCACTCTTTTATGTGCGTGTGTGCACATTTCACGATGCATGATCGCTCGACTGCACGTCCCTGGATGCGCAAAAATGGAAAGTTTTTTTTTTTAATTTATATTTAAAAAATGATAAAATAAATAAATGTCATTCATAAAATAAAATTATTGAAATGGTTCTTTTTTTTTGTTACAAATGCGTGGTTGACTCCATTTTGAGCGATTCCAAACTTGCTCCAAATCCGATTTGGTTTAGTCAATTGTCGACTCGTGCGAGCGTGCGACTTGGGTTTAAAAACACATTTTGGCGAGAGAAATGAGCTTTTAAAACAAAGGGAAGGCCTATGTAAGCGCGATGCTCAAATTTTGTCATTTCAAATGCGATTCGAATTTTGGATCTGAAATGCTCGATTTGGATCTGAACTTGGATTTTGCATCCATTTTGGATCTTCAAAAATTTTGGAAAAATTTGAGGTGATTTCAGGTATGATGTAGGAAGAAGCAGAAGAGAGGATACAAAAGAATGACGAATGAAATCATAATCTAAGCCGACCCTGAAACAGAGCCTCAGGGGGTTGATCACATTCCCAGTCAACCTTACAGGGAATCGATTTACAAAAAGGCTTGATCACATCCTTACGAAGACTATATGGTGAACTCCTCTTGTAACATCAACACTTTGTACTGCAAAAGAGATGTATCGACATGCAAGGTGAAAAATAGTGAGAGCATTACCTTGAGGTTTCTTTTAATAACAGGTCAGAGGCCTACTATCTATCAGATCTATTTCTTGAGAGCAGTAGCATGAAAAACACAAGTTAGTACTCCATATCAAGGCCATGGTGCTGGCTCCGAGCAGTGGTAGAGTCATAAATTTTTGTCTTTAAACTTCAACCTTTAAGGAGCACAATAAATTTAAATTTCAATCTTTAAGGGGCATCCATATGCAATTAAAACAAATTTGATGAGCCGGGGTACCCACACCAGATACAACATTGCCACTGGATCAGAGCCCAATTGGAAATCTTCTCTTTAATTTGGTAGTTTATTATAGCTTCCTGGATGAATGGTCCCAAAATGCACCTTTGAGACACTTTTATCCAGCATATGAGGGTGTAAGCAAATGCCAAAATGAACGTCTATGGCACACCAATACGGATCGGACCAAAGTTATTACGTACGCAAATACCTTGTCCTAGATGGGGTATTGAAGACACCCAATCCAACCTAAACAAACAATAGATGGAATGGATGAAGTTCAGAAAATAAAATATCTCTCAAACAAACCCATGACCAAGTCTAAATTTTGTTTTTAGAACATCTGGTGTAAACAAACAATCCAAGAACCGACTGCCACAGGCCATAATGTTTTATAAATGTTTACAAAAGCTAATTGATTTTTTTTTTCCTAAAATTTCAACGATTAAGTTTACATTTCTCTATACAGGTGCGAATCATTAACACTTGCTCATGCCGTGAGAACTTTCACTGAACATGCACCTCACACCACTTTTGCATACACTTGATACACTTGTAGGGTTATATATGAGCCAAGTAAAAAATGAGCTCGTTCAGCTTGGCTCAAGCTCGAGTTTAGCTGTACAAAGTCATCTTGAACTCGATACGATAGACCAAGCCACAGCTCAAGCTCGACTCATTTAAGCTTGTTTACCAACTCATCATTTGACTGATTTCTTTCTTTGGTTTAATGTTTTAAAATTACAAAAAAATAAAAAAAACCTAGATAAATGGCTTACTCAAGTTTAATAAAATCAAGTTTATGTAACTTGAACTCGACCTGTTTACAATTACGAGTTTTGAGTTAAGCTCAAGCTTAACAGATTAAATTCAAGTCGAGCTTGAGTTGGCTTGACTTATTTTAGAACTCTATCTACTTGACACACACAAATGGACTCGTCCCCTATTTATAATGGTGAACATGTCAGCTGGGGTGGGGAAGCTTTGACCTGAGGATGTCAATATGTCTGATTTGTATTGGATATCCAAGCGAACTGCTGCAACAAACTTGGATGAAGAAAAAAAATTACTAATCAATTAAAAAAATGAGATAGGATTTGAAATTAGAAATGACATCCAAGTATATTCAGATTCAAGTATGCATAAATATCCAATCCGATACAGATTCAGTTATACAAAAATGTCCAATTGAGATGAGTAAAAAATGGATTTAGATCAGATTCAAATTATGAAATCTGATTT